>NW_006408810.1:2587382-2611968 GCF_000296735.1 Chrysochloris asiatica | reverse complement strand
TCCCATTCCCTGGCCCACCGTCCTCAGCTTGAGTGTCTCTCCATGTATCCATTCATAGATTGCTGGTATTTGTGTAATTGCAGAATTGGGTATGTAATGATATTTTCTTTTGTTGCCTTTAACTTTTGTGTTCCTCCCAGTGTTTTCCTTTGCCTTAATTATTTTGTGCTGATCTCCCCGTACTGTATATTATCTTTCCCTTCATACAAGTTAATATGTGTTTATTCTTTAGTTACTGATTTCTTTCCCTCCTTCTCCCACCCCTGGTAACCTTCAAAGAATGATTATTTCTGTGTATGAACATTTGCTTGACTTCTTATAGTAGTGGACTCAGAGAAGAGTTTTGCTTTTGTGATTGACTAAGTTCACTCAGCACAATGTCTTCTAGGTTCATGCATGTCACGAGGTGTTTAGCAGATTCGTTGTTATTCTTTAATGTCGAGCAGTATTTCATGGTGTATATGTATCATAGTTTGCTTATCTATTCCTCTATTGATGGCACTTAGGGTCTATCTTTTTGCTTTGGGGAATAATGTTGTGATGAACTTGGGTTGAATATATTTGTTTGTGTCATGTTTCTTATTTCTCGAGGATATATACTTAGTAATGGGATTGATGGATCACATAGTGATTCTATTTTCAACTTTTTCTGGAAGTGCCAGACTATTTTCCACAGTGGTTGTTTCACTTTACAATCCCACCAGCAGTGTTGGAGAGTCCCAACCTCTCCAAACCCTCACCAATATTTGTTGTTTTCTGAATTTTGTTCTTAATGCTGGGGTGAGATGATAATTCATTACTGTTTTGATTTGCATGTGGCACTGTGGGCTAATGCACTGGACTGCAAAGTTACTTTGAACCCCAAGGTTGGCAGTTCAAGCTCACCAGCTGCTCCTTGGAAACCCTATGCAGGGTTACTATGGGTCAGAACTGACTCGCTGACACTAAACAACAACAACAATGGCTAATGTGGAGTGCAGTGGCTCTGTAGGATAAGCAATGTCAGTGGTTCAAGTCCACCCGCCAGCCTGTGGGAGAAACATGAGACTTTCTCCTCCTTCAAAGATTTACAGTCTTGGAAATCCTATGCATGGTCACTTTGAGATAGAACGAACAACTGCAACAACAACTAATGATCGTGAGCATTTCTTCATCTGTTTGTTAGCTGCTTGAGTGGCTGTTTTGGTGATGTGAACAGTGCCCAGTCCTAATATTCATTGTTGTTGTTGTTAGTTGTTACAGAGTTGGCTCAAACTCATACCAACCCCACGCACAACAGAGCAAAATGCTGCAGGTTCTTAGCATCATCTTCATTACTGGTGTGCTTTCTCTTCCAGCGCTGTATTCGACAATATTTTGTTGTGATCCATAGGTTTTCAGTGACTACTTTTCAGAAGTAGCAGTTGAGAAACCAAATGCCGTATTGCATTAGGCAAATCAGCTGCACAAGACCTTTTTAAAGTGTTGAAAAGCAAAGATGTCAGCTTGAGGACTAAGGTGCGTCTGACCCAAGCCATGGTATTTCAATAACCTCATATGCATGTGAAAGCTGGACGGTGAATAAGGAAGACCTTGGAAGAATTGGTATTTTTGACTTATGGTGATGGAGGAGAATATTGAAAGTGCCATGGGCTTCCAAAAGAACAGATCTGTGTTGGAAGAAGTGCAGCCAGAGTGCTCCTTGGGGGCCAGGATGGCCAAACTTTGTCTCTCATACTTCAGACATATTGTCAGGAGGGACCAATTGCTGGAGAAGGTTATCATGTTTGGTAAGGTGGTGGGTCAGAGAAGGTGAGGAAGACCCCCAGCAAGATGGTCAAGTGGCAGCATCAATGGGCTCAAGTATGGCAATAATTATGAGGTTGGCTCAGGACCAGGCAGTGTTTTGTTCTGTTGTGCATAGGGTCGCTATGGGTAGGTACTGACTCGATGGCACTTAACACCAACAACAACAACAATTTTCAGAAGTAGATTGCCAGACCTTTCTTCCTAGTATGTCTTTGTCAGGAGCTCTGCTGAAGTGTGCCCACTATGGGAGGCCCTGCTGGTATTTGAAATACCAACGGCATAGCTTCCAGCATCATAGCAACATGCAAGCCATCACAGTATGACAAACTGACATATGGGTGATGGATAATATTCTCGCTCCATGGGGGAAAGACACCCACCCACACACACATTTTTGCAATGTACAACGTGAGTATAATGCAAACATAAAGTAGGTGGCAGCTTTCAGATATGAATAAGTGCCCCATGTGCCAGATTTAAAGAATGTTTTCAACAGATGTGACACTCGTTGTTACCTGGATAAAGCCAATGGCAACTTGTTGAGAGTTACCTCAGTGCCTTGGTGAGGCAACTTTGTGATTTCCAAGTGAGTTTCTGATGCCAGCGTTAAAATAGATATGCTATATCCAAAACCCTGCTGGCAGGAAAAAGCCATCAGTCCCAAATGAAGGTAGGGATTCCAAGTAAAACAGTGCCTCCTGGGGACAGAGGTCACTATGACCACTGTCTAATTAGGTGATCTGGGGCATGGACTTCCCATCTCTTTATGTCTGGGCCCTTACTTTCACAATGCGCAGCTGCAAGTGGAGATGGGGCAGGCCTAATGGGGAGATGGGGTGCTTGACCCGTTCTTGTTCCTATGTCTTGATACACGGGATTCTCTACTTGGCAAGGAACACCAAGTAAGGACAAGGAGTTTGTTGGCTCAGATGTCTCACAATCTTATGAAAAGAAAACCAGACTAGTGATTTAGAAGCCCCCTTTCTACACCATTTAGAATTTACCATCTGTCTGTCTATGTGTCATACTTTAGTGGCTTTTGTGCTGCTGTGTTGCTGGTGTCTCACATACTATCAGGGTCTCCCATGGTGGACAGGTTTCAACAGAGCTTCTGGACTAAGGCGGATTGTGAAGTAATGCTTAGTGATCGATTTCCAAAATGTAGCCACTGAAAACCCTAGGGATCACACTCGAATATTACCCAGTATAGTGTTGAATATAGCCTGATGTGGCACTGTAGGATAAGCAGTTGACTACAAGGTCAATTTGAATTTTAGGACTGGCAGTTTATACTCATTAGCTGCTCTTTGTTAACCCCATACAGGTTTTCTATGAGTCAGAACTGACTTGACGGAACTTACAGTGTTGAAGGTGTGTCATGTAGGTTGGATGGTACTCAAGATACACAGTGGCTACAAAAATGACCTTGTGTATGCCAATGATTGTGAAGAGACTAAAGTAGGCAATGTTTTGTTCTGTTATGTATAAAGATCATCAAGAGTCGAGTTGACTTTATGGCAATCATACTGTTGCTGACTTGATGAAAACAATCACCCTATGGTACTGTAACTACCAGCTTGCTTGTCTAATTGTTCCTTAAGGCAGACTGCAAATCTCTTGCAAGACAGGGCAGGGACTATATTTTGTTAGGATTTTAATTCCTAAGGAATTTTTAAAGAGCTCTGGTAGTGTAGTGGTTACGAATCAGACTGCGAACTGCAACGTCAGCAGTTCAAACCTACCAGCTGCTCCACGGGAGAAAGATGAGGTTTTCTGCTTTCAAGATTTACAGCCTTGAAAACCCTGTTCAGGGTCGCTTTTGGTCAAAACCGACTTGATGGCACTTAACAACAAACAGGGACAGTCTCTGGCAGAGAACTGATATGTATGACATGCTTGTAGACTAAGGACTGAATAAATAAGTCTTGCAGTCCCTGGGTTGTGGAAATGATTAACACATTCAGCTGCTAAACAGCAGATCAAAAGTTTGAGTCCACCTAGAGGCCTCCAAAGAAAGGTCTAGCAATGTACTTCTGAAAAATCAGCCATTGCAAGTGTATGGAGTACAGTTCTATTCTGAATACTTGGTTGTTGCTGTTGTTTTTAAGTGTTGTTTGGTCGTTTCCAACCCATAGTGACCCGATGTACAACAGAATTGTCCTGCGCTATGCATGAGCTCACAACTTCTGCTACGCTTGCGCTCACAGCCGCTGCCACTGTGCCACTCCATCTCTTTGGGGGTCTCCCCCTTTTCTGATGACTCTCCACTTGTCCGACAATGATGTCCTTCACATGAAGTTGCCATGAATTGGATGCAGCTGAAGATGACAAATAAGTCTTCATTTAATCTGAGAAAGCTCTGTGTCACTGAAACCCTTTCTGTTTGGGCCCTAGTGGGTCTCCTTGAGCCAAGCACAAACACTGATGGGTAGAGATCTGCTGGACATGAAGCATATGTCTGGATCCAGCTGCTTTCAGTTAAGACCCACACACATTTGCCTTGGAAATCATTAACCCTTGAACCAATTCTAGCCTTAGATTCCTCAAACCCGTCTTGTTATTCTGTCTTATCTGGGAAGATGTTAAGAACAAAATGTCATGAGAAGGACAATCAGATACTGAGAAAATAAGGGCCACTCAATTGTCACGTGGGATCTGAGACTTGTGACTTCATGCATTTACTTTCTTTTTTAGAGCACATTTTATGGTGGTTTGAGTGAAATTTTACAGAGCAAATTAAAATTTGCTCATTCAACAATTTATACTTTGTGTTTCATGACATTAGTTACAATCCACTCAATGGAAAAGCACTCTTCCGACTTCCTTCCTGGGGTCTTCATTTTCATGTGTCCATCTTTTTTGCCCCTTCCTACCTTCTGAACTTTGGTTTTTGGCAAATGCTGCCCCTTTGAGTCTTGTATGGTTGAATGTTCTAAGGAGCACATTCCTTATGGGTGTCATTAGTCACTTTACAGGCCTGCCTATTGTTTGACTGAAAGGTGATCCTGGGAATGAGTTCAGTTTCATGTTTGAAGAGTGTCATTCAGTGAACTTTCTTTGTGTGCAGTGAAACATTTCTCAACGGCAGCCTATTGTCCCGTGATTAGATGCGGGTGCTCCACAGGTAAGAGATGAACAATTCTAAGGGTAATTGAACACTCCGTGAATTTTCACAGTGGATCAGCATTGAGCCACTTAGCCCAGGTATTTCTGTGATTGCGAAGCTGAGAAAATGCACACTGTTAAATGCTCCTCAAATCACTTTTTAGTCTGGGCAAAGCAGGATGTGGTATTTGTAGTCTAGGTTATAAAAGGAAGTCAGTCGTTTGGGAACAATGGCTGCTTAGGGACTAGGAAAATAAAAGTTTCTGTTTGGAAATTTAAGCCCTTAAAATCTAGGCACCAGAGATTTGGGAAAGTGGAAAATACTGTAGATCTCTTTGAGATCTACCACCTTTATTTGTTATCTTCTAATTCCATTTTCTCACAAATCCTTTAAAGTCATCCTGTAGATTGTTAGTGGTGTTATCCAGGCTGGAAACCAGTCTGAATCTCATTTTACAGTGGGGTCACCCAGCTTTTAAGGGATGATGTTGGATGGCAAATTTAAAAACAAAAGCCAAACCAATTGCTGTTTAGTCAGTTCTGATTGGTGGTAATCCCATGTACATCAGAGTAGAACTGCACTTCATAGTCTTTTCAGGGACTAGGTTTTCAGAAGTAGATTGATTACAAGGACTTTCTTCTGTGATGCCTCTGGGGGGACTTGCACCTCCAACCTTTTGATTAATAGTTGTTGTTGTTATGTGCCATGGAGTCGGTTCCAACTCATAGTGACCCTGTACAGGGTTTCCGAGGCTGTAAATCTTTACGGAAGCAGAAAGTCTCATCTTTCTCCCACGGAGCAGCTGGTAGTTTCGAACTGTTGACCCTGAGGTTAGCAGCCCGATTCATAACCACTACACTACCAGTGCTCTTTTGCTTAATAGTAAGCCTGTTAATTAACCATTTACACCAATGAGGAACTCCTATGGCAAACTTAGGGCTCCTGCCTACAAGAGAACTTAATCTGCAGACAGAATACAACCTTATCCATCAGCAACATCTTGCTTAATCTTAGTGTATCTAGGGATGAAAAATATGTCCTCCTTAAAGAGGGTAGAAGCTACAAGGAGATGTGATTGGTTGCAACAACTCGTGGCCAACTGTGATACAGGCACAAGGACCCTCAAGGAAAGAGGGTCTCAGCCTAAACAGGAGAAACAGGAGGGGCTGAAATCATGTGGGGCCAGAGGCCACAGAACACAATGTCTCCATTACATTGGCTGGGGCATTTCCACCAGTTCATTATTGAAAAAGAACATGCCCTTGATTAAGGGTAGGGCTGCACAGGTGACTAATGTGTTTGCTGTCAATAAGTTATATATTCTAAAACTTTGAATTGTTAAAAGTTGTATAATAGATAGATGAACAAGGGTGACAAAAAACAAACAAAAACAAAACAGGAGTAGTTGCTGCGGCCACTTGTGTACAACCAGCCTCATGAGATTTGTTTCCTAAATTTGGAGGTTTAGGCTCATGGTTTCATGGGGCATCCCAGGCAATAGGTTCAATTAAATGTTTAGTATTGCTTTCTACCTCCTAGCTCATTGTGCAATTTTTGGGATCTTAAAGCTTACAGTTGGCCATCCAAGGTACCCCAGTTGGTCTCTATTCACCTGAGATAACAGAAGAAGGAGAATCAGGAATAGAAGAAGGAAATGGAATATGTGGTTAATTGCTTCTGTGACTAACTGCCACCTTTGCCATGAGACCAGAAGAACTAGATGGTGCCCAACAACCATTACTGAGCATTTTGATCAAATTCTTTTAATTGTACAGTTTAATGATGTTATTATGTATATTATGCCTCAATAAGGTTTCTAAAATATTAATAAAAAATTCTGCATACAGTTCTTATTTCAGAGAGTGGGTTGAAGGCTTTACACAATAACCCTTGGTTGATTTCATGAGCTCTTATCATACAATTGACACAGTGAAATTGTTGGTTGACTTAATGAGCTCTTGTTTGAACTATGCCCTCTGTAGATTTTTAAGCTAGATAACCTGGGTTGGAGAGGATTAACTGACCATCAGCTTCAAGATTCAGAGGGTGAGCAAAACCAGAGATGTGGTTTTTCCTTAAAGAATCCTTCTTTTAAAAAATCTTTGCTCAAGGAGAACTGGAAACAAGCAAGGGATAAAGTGGGATAAGTGATGTTACATTGAGTGGACTGCAGTCACTGAGATGAGACCATGTGTATGATTTGTTGAATGTAAAAATGATGATCTGCTCAATAAACTTTCATTCAGTTCACAATAAAAAGTTAGAAACAATCTTGACACATGTCTTCTTTTAACAAATATCTGTTGGGCATCTAGTCAGTGCTCCTGGTAAATAGAATGCAGTGGTCGGAGGAAGGATTCTGAGGTCCAGCTCTCTGGGTTCAAATTTTATCCCCTAATCACTAGGAGTCCTGGTTTGGCGCTGCGGGCTAATGCATCAGACTGCAAAGTCCTTTGAACTACAAAGCTGGTGGTTCAAGCTCGACGGCTGCTCCTTGGAAACCCTATATACAGGGTTGTTATGGGTCAGAATAGACTCATCGGCACTTAACAACAACAACAACTGCTAGATAAGGAGCCCTAGTTGTGCTGTAGGTTTGGCATTGGGTTGGTCACTGCAAGGCCCCAGGTTCAAAACCACAAGCTGTTCTACTTGAGAAAGACAAAGCTGTCTGCTGCCATAAAGATTTAGTCAGTCTCAGAAACCTTATGACTTGGAATGGACTTGATTCAGGGGTTAGGTAACATCATTAAATATTTCCAAGTCTCATGTTTATCACTTACCAAACAGGCATAGAACCAAAGTTTACTTAGCTGGATACTTGACTAAATAAGATGGTGCCTGATACATTTTAAAGGCTCAGCTGATGACAGAAAGGTCCCAACCCAGAAGGCTCTCCATGGGAGAAAGATGCTTCTGTAAAGATCACAGCCTTGACAACGCTCTGGGGCAGTTCCACTCAGCTGTATAGGGTCGCTATGAGTCAAAATCCACCCGACACCAATAGATTTGACACATGGTAAAAGAGAAATTTCAGATCTGATTTTTAAGCGCCAGGTATGTGGGTCATGACATATTTTTAAAAAAATTGTGCCCCAACCTTGAGGAATTCTCAGATCAGAGGGAGGAATAGATAAATGAACAACTTATTCCAGCACCGTGCAATAAATGCCCTGACGGTAGAATGAAAGGCCTCTCTAGATGGGAACCTCATCCCAGGAACCTTCCCGGGAAACTCAAGACAGAATAGCAATGTCTAGACTCAAAGGATGAGAGAGATAATTGACAGGTGAAGAAGACAGAGCAAGGTGATGTTTGACTCTGAGATTTTGAGTCTTGCCTGATGAGAATGTTCCAATGTTTACAGAGACCCAGCGTTTTTGGAGCTCTTTCACCATCCCTGAGTGGAAAAATAAATAACCTGCATGGTTTAGGTTGACAGCATTTAAACAATACAGAGCATTTGAGTTGGAAGGTGCTAATCAAAGCTGGACCAGGTAAGTACTGACGTACTGCATTTGATCTAATCCTCATGCCATATTAAATAACAGAAATTCTTTAAAGAAAAACAATCCAGTGCCAAGTAGTTTTGTTAACCCCATTGGATGTAAATACAGCAGGCATACTTCCTACAGGATTTCTCTGGAACTTTACTTTGTGACTCAGTATCATGGAACTGAGAAAGAGCAAGAGGACAAGAGGATGACAATGCGGGAGCAGAAATGAGCTTCAGCTAGAGATCTTTCTTCTTCTTCTTCTTATTTTTTGGTTATAAAACAAGCCTTTTTTCCTTATAGTATAGAACCTTGGTAACTACAGCTTTGAGTAACACCCTTTGGGAAATGGCAACTCAGTCCACATTCCTTGTGTTATGTTAGAGGTGAAATGACCAGATCAATATCTCCAAACTATTGTTGTTGGATGCCACTGAATGGGTTCTGACTCATTGTGACCCTATGTACAACAGAATGAAACACTGCCTGGTCCATCCTCATAATCATTGTTACACTTAGAGTCCCTTTGCTGCTGCCACTGTGCCAATCCATCTCGCTGGGGGTCTTCTTCTTTTTTGCTGACCCACCACTTTACCAAGCATGATACCTTTCTCTAGGGACTACTGTCATCTGATAACATCTCTAAAGTATGAGAGACAAAATCTTTCCATTCTGCTTCTAATGAGCAGTCTGGTTGCATTTCTTCCAACACAGCTTTGCTTGTTCTTTTGGTAGTTCATAGTATTTTAATATTCTTTTCCAACACCATAATTTAAATGCATCGCTTATTCTTTGGTCTTCTATATTCATTGTCCTGCTTTCACATGCATTTGTGAAGTAACTGAAAATATCATAACTTGAGTCAAGTGCACCTTAGTCCTCAAACTGATATCTTTGCTGTTGAACTCCTCAGTGAGGTCTTGTGCAGCAGATTTAACTAATAGCAATACATCATTTGATTTCTTGACTGCTGCTTTCATGAGTGTTGATGGTTGATCTGAGCAAAATGAAGTTTTTGACAATTTCAGTCTTCTCTCCATTTATCATCATGTTATTTCTTTATCCAGTGGTGAGGGTTTTTGTTTTCCTTATGTTGAGGTGCAATCTGTACTGAAGGCTGTAGTCTTTGATCTTTATCTGTATTTCTAGACCTCTTCACTTTTAGCAAGCAAGGTTATATCATCTGCATATCGCAGGTTGTTAATGAGTGTCAGGTTCTTCATATATGCCATCTTCTTGGATTATTTGCTCAGCATACAGATTGAGTAAGTATGGTTATTCGTGGTTATTCAAAAACTCTGGTACACACCTTTCTTGTCTTTGAATCAATATAGTTAAAGGATACAATCCTGGTACACACCTTTCCTAACATTGACTCATGAGCTCAATTGAGTGTTCTATAATACCCCACTGTTAGCCACAGTTTTTCAAGATCAACATAGTAGGAAACTTTTTTTTATTTCCTTATTTCTTCCCTTCACTTTAGGTTCTCTATGCTCAAGAACAAATTCCAGTCTTTTCTGACATCCATTTTGGTCTTTTCTTTCTTTTGTGTCTTTTAAATGACTTTTGCTTTCTTCCTGTATGATTTTCTGGTATTATCCCACAACTCTAGTGGTCTTCAGATATAGTGTCTAATGCATCAAGTGTGTTTTTGAGATAGTCTTTACATTCCGATAGAATATATTCAAGGTCCTATTTTGACTCTTGTGAACTTGTTTTAATTTTCTTCAGCTTCAGCCCACACTTGTATATGGGAATTGTCTGTTCCACAGTCTGCCCCTGGCCTTGTTTTGGCTGATTATACAGAACTTTTGTACCATTTTTTTCTAACAGATGTAGGCAATTTGATTCCTGTGTACTCCATTCGGTGAGGTCCAAGTGTATAATTGCTTTCTATGCTCTTTAAAAAAAAGTTATTTGGAATGAATAAGATGTTCATCTTGCAAAAATCTCTTATGTGATCTCCAGTATAATTTCTGTCACCAAGGCCATATTTTCCAACTACTGATCCTTCCTCTTTGTTTCCAACCTTGGCATTCCAGTCACCAGTAGTTATCAATATATCTTCACTGCATGTTTGATCCATTTCAGACTAAAAAAATGGATCTTGTTAAGTTCCATTGAGTTGGTTCCAACCCATAGTGACCCTGAAGAGGGTTTTTGAGGAGAGGCTAGTGATCTTGAACCACCGATCTTCTGGCTCAAACAGAGTTTTTGGTTCAGTGCATTAACCCACAGCACCACACCAAGTAGGATTTTTAAATGTCATCATCACTGGCTTTGTGGTTGGTGCATAAATTTGAACAATAGTGGTATTGATTGCTTTTTCTTATAGTCATAGGGATATTGTCTTACCATGGACTGCACTGTACTTCAAAATACATATGCAGATATTCTTTTTGATGATAAATGCAATGCCATTCCTTTCATTTCATTGTTTCTGGCATAGTAAACCGTATGATAGTCTGGTTCAAAATAACCAATACCTACCTGTCCATTTCAGCTCACAAATGCTTAGGATATTGATCTTTATGCATTCAATTTCATTTTTAACAACTTCCAATTATCTTAGATTCATACATCTTACATTCAATGTTCTAATTATTAATGGATGATTGCAGTGTTTTCCTCATTTTGACTTTTGCATGAACAGCAGATGAAGGTACTGAAAACTTTATTCCATTCACGTTATTCTGGTCAATTGCACTTTGAGTGGTCAGTTCTTCCCCAGCTGTATTCTGAGTGCTTTCCAACCTGAGGGGCTCATCTTCCAGCACTATATCTGACAAAACATTCATAAAGTTTTCATCTTCTGATATTATACCTGGAAATGTTTCACTGTTTTTCATACAGTCTTCAGTGGCTAAACATTCAGAATGAGCTTTCCTCTCCCTTTTTCTAGTCTGTGTTAGTCTGAAAGTTCAGTTGAAACCTGCCCACTACGGGTGACCCTTCTGGTATTTAGAATACTGGCGACATAGCTTCCAGCAACATAGCAACACGTGAAGCACTACAGTGTGACAAACTGACAGACGAGTGGTGACAAACCCAGGTTAGTCTCAAACTCTTCTTTGTTTCTTCTCTGCCACTTACAGATGGAAGATTGCATTTCCAAGAAGGATGAATTGTAGTAGTTTAGTCTGGCAGCAGGGTAATAAGGATCTTAATATTGTGAACGTGAAGCATCTTTCACTCTGAAAGCCCCAGACACCCCAAGAACACAATAGCATTATACTCTGAGTTGTCTTTGACATGGAGATCTCTGTGTGCAGATCTGTAAAACCACCCAAGACTTTTAAAAGACAAATCAACAAGGCCCTGGGAATGCCTGGCAGGAGTTGAGTATTGCTATTACAGGGAGACATTAACCAATAGAATAGAAAGCAGAGCTGTCCTGCTATCTTGGAAGGAGGCATCTAAATTTAAATGGAGTGAGTGGAGGCAAACATGACAAGCTGACACCACCAGAAGGTTACTTTAACAACCTGTTTGCTGTTTTCCCAGCTTCTGTGCTGAGCTAGGCTCCTCTGGACTCATCGCTCTTCTTCCAACCGACTGTTCCTTTCAGACCAAGGAGATTAGTTATGAACTTTGGAAATGAAGAATGTCAGGTATTAATCTTGTGTGTACAGGGGAGGTAAAGACAGAGAGAAAGAGAGAGAGACAGAGAGAGAGAGAGAGAGAGAGAGAGAGAGAGAGGTGTAGAGGTGTACAGGGGAGGTAAAGACAGAGAGAAAGAGAGAGAGAGAGAGAGAGAGAGAGAGAGAGAGAGAGAGAGATGATACCAAATCATTATGCTATTCAAAATCTCATGGATATGTTCTTTTTATTGCTGTTAGATGTCTTTGAATCAGTTCTGACTCATAATCTTCAACAAAATGAACCACTGTCTGGTCTTGCGCCATCCTCACAATATTTCCTATATTTGAGCCCATTATTGTATGAATCCATTCCACTGAGTGTCTTTCTCTGTTTTTACTGACCCTCTAATTTACCAAGCATGGTGTCCTTCTCTAGGGTCTGGTCCCTCCTGATAATGGATCCAAAGTTCCTTCATTGAAGTCACTTGTAAAGAGCATGCTCGCTGTTCTTGTACCCAGACAGATATTTTGTTCTTCTGGCAATTCCTGGTAAAGTCAATAGTCTTTACCAATATCAAAGGCACCAATTCTTCTTCCACTTTCCTGATTTATTGTGAGAAACATTATCAATACCCTGGGTACTGCCTTGGTTCTACATGACTATGAAGCCACCGATGAGTTATCACGAGTGCTTGCTGACAAATGCTCAAGAAATCTAATCTCTATTCATTTTAGCAAGAGTGAGATTTTCTTTATTCAATTATTCAATTTTGCAAAATCAGCACCCAACTCAAAGGACACAGGCAGACAAGAATTTTATCCTGTTCCCAGAAGGTCCCTCCTTCAAGTTCCTCATTGACTGAGTACTATGGGGTTAACAAACTTTCCCCCAAGTCACTTATGCATTACTCTTATTCTTCTTTAAAGTTCCCAGTGAATGGGTTCCTTCCTCCTCCCCCAATTCATTCTGTTTACATACCCCAGGGACATAGGCCCCTGTTGCTATGTGAATCAACAATCTATGTCTGCTCTATAAATCTTCTGGGACCTTTATTCCTGAAGATGGACCATCTTGAGAATTTCTTACATTTATTGTCCAGCTTTCACATTCAAATGAGGCAACTAAGGATACCATGGCTCAGGTCAGGCACACCTTAGTCCTCAAATTGACAGTTTGCTATTGAACATCTTAAAGAGGTCTTTGTAGCAGATTTCCATAATACAATCCAGTGTTTTATTTCTGAGATAGTTGAGACCTGGTGTGGTGTAGTAGCGGAGAGGGATCTACTCTGGAGTGGGGTGACTCATCTAGATAAGGGAAATAAGTCAACATTTGTGAAAGCTCACTCTGCCTCAAATATGTTGTCCTTTGGTTTGGAAATCCTCAATGAGGTAGATCTCCATGTAGCCACAGTAACGGACTCCTCAACCCTCATGAAGATGGCCCAGGACTAGGTTTTATTCTGTTATACATAAAGTGGTCACTCAATGGCAACTAACAACAGGAGCAACTCTGTACTAGCACAGTGATTTCAGGGACTTATTTAATTTAACCTTCATGAAAGTATTTGGCATCAGAATGGTTGTTCTCATCTTCTGACTATAGTATTGGAATCTTAGGGGCCTCACTGACATGCCCAAGTTGACTCTGGCTGGTGGGATGTGACTCTGGGCTTTAAACCGACAACTTTCTATCCCCAGAACTTATGTTCCTTCTACTGCCTGGCCACTGGCCACTTGGGGCCAGTTCTGCCTAGTTTCCTGAAGGGTCTTGGCGAAGTAGCATTACATCCCTGGATCACAATTGTATGTGTATACCATGAAGATGTCTCTGACAACAATTAACTGATTATTTTGTATCTATAAGACACTAGAAATTTGTCTTTACAGCAAGGATCATTCCCACCCCCTCCACACACAGAGTAGACAGGGATGGGCAACTTGGACATTGGCTACCCAAAATGGAGGGGCTACAAAGACAAGAAGTGTCTGACTTACAAGCTTTCAAGAGGGAACCTAGATCCAGAGGGTGTGGAGGAAGGTAGACTCTCCACTGAGTAGTATCCAATCTGTCTAGGCGGGGCTGATGAAGGAAATGCAGATAGATCTCTTGTGATACAATAGTGAATAATTGTTATCAGGACTGATTGTGAGGGTTGGAAATGTAAAGGTAGATGTTTTGTAACAAGGAGGGGAGTGATTAACTTTTCAGCCTAGGAGCCGAGGTCCCTGGGACCATGAAGAGAGAAGATCAGAGAGCAGGACCCTACCCGAGAAGCAGTGACACCAGAGATGGAGACAGAGACGATGACTTTGAGAGATGGAGCAGCTGGGGACTTTAGACCCAGAGAGGGAGAGGGGCTGTGTGCTGACGACCAGAGGCAGGCTTGTAGTGTATACCCTTTGGTTGGTTGGTGATGCATGGAGGGGATTGTAACCATGGCAATGAAAGGATACATGATAGGATGAATGTAAAATTAATGTTCTCCCATGTAAGCTATCACATAATTCACAATAAAACATGAAAAAAGAAAAAAAAAAAAGTTATTATACTTTATTGGAAATCTAAATTAGAGTGAAAATTAGGATAATAGCAGTTATTATAAATACAATAATTACTAAATAAATAAATATTGCTTGAATAATAATAAAAAGAAGACACTAGAAGTTTGGACAGACAATTCCTCCGTCCACCTTTTTCATTCATGCTCTGCTCCTTTTCTTTCTTTTAAACTTTATGAACCTGAATCTATCAGCCCGTCATTTACTCTGATTCCTTTCAGTGCTCATTATTTTCATCACAGAGCTCTTCCTATCCTCCTAAGAAAACTACAGAAAGCTAGATAATCTTGTCTCCCCTTCCCCTTTCCTTCCTTCTTCTTTTAATTTGGACTTAGGCTTATATTAATAGAATCTTTTTGAAATTACAAAAATAATCCATAGAGATTGTATGAAATTGAGGAAATATATACAAGGAGAAGCAGGACCATCAAAATGCAGCAACGGAAATGTTAACATTCTGGTTTATAGCACAAGCACAAATAAAAGATTTTTTTTTACCTTATGCTAAAAATATGTTTGCTATTAAGTTGTTGTTGTTGTTGTCAGGTGCCATCGAGTCGGAACCGACTCATAGCGACCCCATGCACAGTAGAACCAAACAATGTCCGATCCTGAGCCAACCTCACTACCGCCGCCACACTTGAGACCATCAATGATGCCACCTGGCCGATCCATCTCGTTGGGGGTCTTCCTCTTTTTCTCTGACCCTCCACCCTACCCAGCATGACATCCTTCTACAGTGATTGTTTCCTCCGGACTATATGTCCAAAGTAGGAGAGACGAAGTTTAGCCATCCTGGCCTCCAAGGAGCACTCTGGCTGCACTTCTTCCAAAACAGATCTATTGGTTCTTTTGGCAGTCCATGGCACCCTCAGTATTCTCCTCCAACACCACAACTCAAAGGCATTAATTCTTCTACGATCCTCCTTATTCACTGTCCAGCTTTTGCTATTAAGTATACTTCCATAAAATCATATTTGATAGCCATACTGTATTTCCTGAGAAAGTTACTATGATGTAATTTAACAGCTTCTCACTTCTAATGCTATGGATGCATGTTCTAATGTGATGAGCTCTGGTAGCGTGGTGGTTATGAATCAGGCTGCGAACCGCAAAGTCAGCAGTTTGAAACTACCAGCTGCTCTGTGGGAGAAAGATGAGGCGTTCAGCTTTGGAAACCCTGTGCAGCGTCGCTATGAGTCAGAACTGATTCCACGGCACATAACAACAACAACAACAACAACAACAACAACAAAGTTCAGTATGGTGCTGTAGGGTCAGCACTGGACTTCAAACCACAAGGTTGGCAGTTCAAACCCACCAGCTGCTCCTCAGAAACCTTACGTTGTTATGTGCCTTGGAGTTGGTTCTGACTCATAGTGACCCTGTATAGGGTTTCTGAGACTATAAACCTTTATGGGAGCAGAAAGTTCATCTTTCTCCCGTGGAACAGCTGGTAGTTTCGAACTGCTGTCCCTGAGGTTCGCAGACCAATTCATAACCACTACGCTACCAGAGAGGGTCATAATAAGTCTGAACTGACTCAGTGGCACTTAGCAACAGGTTCAGACCATTCTACCATTTACTACACATCCACGTGTTTTTAACCGTTCTGTGCCTCAGTTTCCTCACCTGAAAATCAGGGAAAACTCTTCCTTCATGCTCGATGTCTCTCATAGAACTAGCACTGGAGTCCAGTCTTCAGGGTTTCCAGTTCATCATGTTTTAGCCTAAGCTTCACCAAACTGACAAAATATTACTATAATAGAGCCATCAAAGGGAAGTCCAGGAGAGCTTTTCTTTTGTTTCAAAGGGTATAAACTTGCTTTGTTTCTTGGAAGTCATTGGCAGGAAGTTATCCACAAAGATTGTGTTTTTGTGTTTGCTTTTTAAATGTGGCTCTTTAGAGAGCTAAAAAGCAAAGCTGTCACTTTGATGACTAAGGTATGCCTGACCCATGTCATGGTTTTTCAATCACTTTGTATGCATACGAAAGCTGAACAATGAAAAAGGAAGACCAAAGAAGAATGAATGCCTTTGAATTATGGTGTTGGCAAAGAATATTGAAAATAACATCGGCTTCCAGAAGAGCAAACAAATTAGTCTCAGAATATAACCAGCATACTCCTTGGAAGAGAGCATGTTGAGAGGAAAGACTTGACCTTGCTCAGTCTGGATTTGTAAGTCATCAGGAAAGACCAGTTGCTAGAAAGCACATCATGTTTGGTAACATAGAGGGTCAGTGAAAATCCGAGACGTTCTCCATAAAATGGATTGGCATTGGAGTCTCATCAATTGGGTCAACATGCCAAACATCATGTAGATGGCTCAGGATCAGGTAGTATTTTGTTCTGTTACATACATGGTCAGTCTGGGTTGGAGCCAACAGCTCATGGGAGCCTGCACTAGCCACAGGGTTGTGGAATTGGAACTAGCTAAAGACTCCTGGTGTGACACTGTAGGAGAAGCATTGGATTTTGAATCACAAAGTTGGTGGTTCAAACCCACCAACCACTCCTGGGAAGCCCTATACAGGGTCTCTGTGAGTCAGATGCACCAGCTGGCCCTAAACAACAACACAAAGACATTCTAAGGGTGCAATTGCCTCCTTTATGCAGAAGAGGAAACATCAAAACCCGGCCTTGCAGACAGTTCTCTGAGAATCAAAGCAGATGTTGGAATCTTAATCCCTGTACCAGTGGATAGTGGATGTAATACTGTATGGAAATCCGGTTTTCTTTGTTAAGATAATGAGGCCATCACATTATAGGGTGTTTTCCTAAATCTAATACTTTCTGAGTTATAAAAAGAGCTGATGAAATATAGAAGGAAACAGAAATAGGGAAAGATACATTCTATCTGATGGTTACAGATGCAGATAAAACCACAATCCCGGTATCTCCAAAGATTGCCTTCTAATAGAAACAACAACAAAAAAGAACCTTCCCCTAGAACCACACACTGAATCTGGACTTCTAGCTTCTTCCACTATGGGAAAATAAATTTCTGTTCTTTAGAACCATTTACTTGTGGGTTTTGTTACAGCAGCACTGGATAACAAAGGCACTTATTTTCCAACGCAGATAAAATTAACACCCTTTCTCAAAATCTTCAACTGTTTCCTGTCCTTTTCTTTCATAATACTTATTGTAGCCTGTAAATATTTATTTGTGAGATTCTTACTTTTATTGCCTCTGAATTGATATTAGGTTTCTAAAAGACAATGTCTGTTTCTCCTTTGCGCACTAGGCTATGATAGCATCTATAGTGGTTACGAATCAGACTGCGAACCGCAAGGTCAGCAGTTCGAAACTACCAGCTGTTCTGTGGGAGAAAGATGAGGCTTTCTGCTCCCATAAAGATTTACAGCCTTGGAAATCCTGTACAGGGTCGCTATGAGTTGGAACTGACTCCACGGAACATAACAACAACAACAACAGAACAATACGTGGTCCATAGTTCATCAGCATTTTTTTTAGAAATAGCCCACCAAGCCTTTCTTCCAAGTCTGTCTTAGTCTGGAAGCTCTGCTGAACCTGTCTACCATGGGTAACCCTGCTGGGTATTTGAAATACCACTGGCATTGTAAACCATCAGTGTACACATACTGACAACCATGTTTTTATGTTGTATATGGAGTTGCCATGAGATGAAACTAAGTCAGTAACAACTAACAACAACAGACCATGTCTGGCACATGGCAGAATGGAGCAGTGGATGAAATCTGGGAGCAGGTAGAGATGGGCTCACATTCTAGCTTCTTGGGAACAAAGTGTATGAAATTGGTCTTCATCTCCTTGTGTTTTAATGACGACAACAGTGCCTATCTCACGCTCAGGCTTGTGTGAATGATCATCCATAAATCTGAATTGGCCTGGCTGGGCTTTAAGAGGTGAGTAGACCCATCTTCCCAAGATATGCTTAGGGTCTAGGATTCAAGGTAATGGAGTACTTACACAGAGAAGATCTATTGAGTCCTGTGTCTTAAGAACACAGAATTGGGCACAAATTCAGCAAGGTGAAGAAGTGCTAACATCTGGCAGTGGTTTGAGAGAGTACACCAGATCTGACAAATCTCAATACAGGGATCGGCGTATCAGCTGAATTTGCATGTTCACCTGGGAGGAGACAATCGCTGGCCGGTGTTTACCAAGCCCAACGATGGAGGCATAGTTGTTATTTGTTATTGATCTTTCAAACTATGGCTCTCACAGCAGTAAGACAAGTGGTGGTGACCACCTAGAAAACACTGAACCAGGTCAGTGGTTCCTGCCCTTGGATGTTCACATGGAGAGCATTTATACTTGTAGAGCCAGAATTTATCTAGACTTGCACAACAAGAGTAGAAGCTCAATGAGGTAGGCCTAGAGACTCTTCCTGTTTTTGAAGCTTCAGAAATATTTCATAAAATATTTGAAAATTACCCCATTCTCCCAGGCAT
Organism: Chrysochloris asiatica; assembly: GCF_000296735.1. NCBI lineage: Eukaryota > Metazoa > Chordata > Mammalia > Afrosoricida > Chrysochloridae > Chrysochloris > Chrysochloris asiatica. Next base: position 2,592,993 of record NW_006408810.1, on the reverse strand, counting down.
TTCTGATTTGAATAAAAAGGAAGATAGAAGAATGGAGTCATTTGAACTATGTCATAGGTGAAGAATATTGAATAGATCATGGACAGCCAGAATAGCACATGAAATCTGTTTTAGAAGAAATATAACCAGAATGTTTTTTAGAAGTAAGGATGGTAAGATTGTGGTTTGCTTATTTTGGACACATCATCAGGCAAGACCACGGATGTTGTGGTAAAGCCGAGGGAAATGGATTGACACAGAATGGATTGACGTGTTGGAATGGATTGACATGTTGGAATGGGTTGGCACGTTGGAATGGGTTGGTGCATTTGAATAGGTTGGCGCGTTGGAATGGGTTGGTGCATTGGAATGGGTTGACAAAATAGCTACAACAATAGGCTCAAAGACATTGACAATCAGGAATACAACATAGAACTAGGCAATGTTGCATTCTGTTACACTTAAGGTGACTGAGTCGGAGCCGACTTAATGGCAACTTATAATAACAGCAAGTTACTTTGGATGCTGCCAGCCAACTGTAATTTGTGGGTGGTGTTTGAGAACCACAACACCACAAGACCTGCTAGCACCCGAGGAGTCAGAAATGCATGAATGAGCATCATTAATGGAGAATGACTCAGCAATGATCCCGTTTGAGTAAACAGGATTATTTACAATGAAAATTCCTCAGTCACTTGGATGTTGAAATCATGGTCAATCAGCATTGAGTTGGGTGAATTTTCTGTTCAGTATGCTTCTGACAACTTACTGACACCATCTGGATTCTAGGGCAGTATTATGCATTAAATACAGAAGCTCTCACTATCCTTGTTACACCAAGGAGAAAGTGGGAGTTCAGGGAGCTCAAGTGGCTGATCCATGTTCTCACAGCTAGCAGGGTAATCCACATCTCTGTAACCTGAAAGCCAGAGTACCTCCTTCCTTTCCTTTTATTAATATTGGTGAGGTAGCCAGTATTACTAAATTGTGGCTCTGTATGATAAACACTGGGTTATGAACCACAGGGTCGGCAATTGGAGCCCACTTTGTGGGAGAAACACAAGGCTTTCTGCTTCCGCAAAGATTTACAGCCTCAGAAACTCTATATAGGGTTGTTATGAGTTGGAACTGACTTCATGGTGCACAACAACAACAACAGCAAAAACAAGCCACTGATGGCTCTTACTCTGTAAGTTCTTGGCTGCTAACCTAAAGGTCGGTTGTATGAACACACTCAGCAGCTCTGTGGGAGAAAGATGAGGCCGTCACTCTATGGGGCAGTTCTACTCTTTCTTGTTGGGACACAATGAATCCGAATAAAGTCAACCTCAATGGGTATAGTATCACAGAAGTGCTGAGCATTGAGCTCTATGCTGGGATTCAGAAAGTACAGAGACTCTTCACAAAGACAGTGAACTCTTGGAAAGGAGCCAATGGAATTAATACAAAATAGAAGGAGAAGTATAGTTACGTTCCTTTCTCCTAATAGCGCCATTCCCCTCCCCTCCCTACACAAATCATAGGTGAGGTTGGCATCCCTTCCTCTTATTCATTCATTCATAAGCTCATTCCTTTCTTCAGTAATTACACTACTATATTATTATTTATGGGCCACCTACCATGGGGCACACTGAATAGTGCAAACAGTTAACTCACTTGTCTGCTGATTGAAAGGTTGGAGATTCATGTCCACCAAGAGAAACATCTTGAAAGAAAGTCCTGGCACTCTATTCCCCCCAGATCAGCCATAAAATCCCCATAGAGAACCACTTTCTTCTGAACCCTCTGGGGTCGTCATGAGTCGGAGTTGACTTGATGGTAACAAGTCTACCATGAGGTGGGTACTGTGTTGGGTAATTTTTGTTATGAAGCTATGGTGGACAGCCCTTTATAATACAAGGTGAGTCAAAAATGATCTGAACTCCAGTTACATTAAAACGTCCTTCCACAGCTGATGACAACATTGAGTGTGCATGTGAAATGATTCTCTCAAATAGACAAATGCCAGTGGATTATGTGGCATAGTATTTGCAAATCAGCTATGGCTCTGCCTATGAAATAATCCATGACAGATCTGGGTTTCAAAAAGTTTGTGTGAGACGGATACTGAAACAACTCATGGAAAGGCATAAACAACAGGGTTTGGATATTTGAAAACAAAATTTGGACTGATCCTCAAAGGCGGTGGTGATGTGCCGTGGAGTTGACCCTGACTCATAATGAACCTTATATTGTTTCTGAGACTATAAAGCTTTATGGAAGCAGAAAGTCTCATCTTTCTCCCATGGAATGACTGGGAGTTTTGAGCTACTGACCTTGAGGTTAGCAGCCTGACTCATAACCACTACATTATGAGAGCTCCTTGGAAGTATGGTAAAAGTCAATTAAAAAAAATCATTACTGATGATGAGACCTGGGTTCATTACTACCAGCCTGAGAATAAACAGAAGAGTATGGAATAGAAACATCCTCAATTGCTGACTAAGAAAAAGTTCAAAAGTCAACCATGAGTTGGAAAATTGATGCTTACAGTTTTCTGGGATCCTCTAGGGCCAACATTAGAACACTGTCAGGAAAAATGCTCAACAATCAACAGTGCTCATTACTGTGAGATGCTCACTGAAGAGTTGAAGCTTAAACTTGGGATGAAATGCAGAGGACTGCTACAAGAGTGTCGTGATCTTGTATGACAATTGCACATCCACACACATTCGGCCCACACTGTTGATGCTCTGAATAAATGTTGTTTTCAGGTGTAAAGCATCCTCCCTATAGTCCCAATCTTGCTTCATTAGACTTTCACCTGTTGGTTCCCTGAAAGCAGCCCTTCGAGGATGAAAACTCACCTCTGATGAAGAAGTGAAGACAGCAGTTCATCCATGGCTAGAAGCTCAGCCTTAGGCATTTTTTAAATAAAGGAATATGAAAACTTGTTGACAGATGGGCAAAGTGTATTGAAAATCAAGGAGATCATACTGAAAAATGATATGGTTGTCTTTTCTAAAAGTTGATTAAAATGAGTTCTATAGCCAGAGTGTGGATAATTTTTGACTCACCCTCTTAGGTAAGCAGAAGAGAGAGTGATGAGGTCAGGCCTTTTATCTCCATTCACGTTTGTTAAGTGAATGTGTGGCTGCATGAACAAATGAACTAGGGCTGTAATGAAGTTATATGCTTACAGACGTAGAGCAGGACACCTTCTTATGCTACACCCCATCAAACACAAGTGCTGCTTTAGGGAAACAGCACATTCTGCTCCACTCTGGTTCTATCAGAGCATAATGAAAACCTCATCTTCTGGTTTTCCATTTCCCTTCAGCTCCTGACGTCTAGTGGACAACATGAGGAGCCCAGCCCCTGAGGAATGTTACAAGATATAAGTACAGTTTGAGTGACCCCTGTCTGGAACCTTTTGATTGAAAAGCATTCCCAAGCTGCCCAAGATACACTCCTGTCTCAGAAAGACCTGAGGCTCTAGCTGCTTCCATAGGAAGTCATTAATTGTCTTCTGTTCTAGGTTTGGGCAGCAGAAGGCAGAAGACTGAAACCAGAGACAAGTGGGGGAGGAGATAGTGGCTTTACCTTCATGGCTCAGATGGAGAAAAACAAAATGAATGGCTGGAGAGGAGAGATCTCAATTGCAGTGAGTTAGAAAAGGGTTCAGATTATTGTGCTGTCTGAAAATATGATGAGAGCACTTGCTAAGTACACACACACACACACACACACACACATCTGTTGTTGTATGCCATCGAGTTGGTTCTGAGGCTGTTAATCTTTGTAGGAGCAGAAAACCCTCATCTTTCTCTCATCGAGAATTTGGTGGACTTGAACTTCCAACTTTTGGTTTGCAATCCACTGCTTATTTTGCAGAGCCACAACACTCCCCTGTACATACAGTCTGGTGCTTATCCTACAGTGCCACACCAAGACTCATTATCTATCTATCTATCTATCTATCTATCTATCTATCTATCTATCTATCTATCTACAGCTGTGTGTCATTGAGTTGGTTCTGATTCATAACAGCTCTGCATAGGATTTCCAGCTGTGCTGTAAATCTGTATGGGAGCAGAAAGTCTCCTGGTATGACGTTAGGATAAACACTAGACTGCAAGGTCACTTTGAACCACAAGGTTTGTGGTTTGAACTCGCCAGATATCCTTGGAAACCCTATACAGTGTTGCTATGAGTTGGAACTGACTTGACGACACTTAACAACAAAACTTATGTTTATATATATGAGTCCTGGTGTGATGCTATGGGTTAATGTGCTGGATTGCAAAGTCAGTTTGAACTGCAAGGTCAGTGGTTCAAGTTCACCAGACGCTCCTTGGAAACCCTATACAGGGTCGCTATGGGTTAGAACCGACTCAACGACACTTAACCACGACAACATATATATACACAATACGTATATGGTTGTGGCGGTTATATGTGGTGTAGTCAGTTCTGACTCATAGTGATTCTGTACAGGGTTTCCGAGGCTATAAATTTTTATGGGAGCAGAAAGCCTCATCTTTCCCCCACATAGCAGCTGGTAGATTTGAGCTGTTGACCTTTTGGTTAGCAGCTCAGTTCATATATATTATACACATATATAATTTACACTATTAAATAAAGTTATAATAGTCTTTAATTATTCTGATCAATTGATTCTGACTCACAGTGACCCTGTAGGACAATAGAACTGCTCATGAGATTTCCAAGGTTGGAGTTCTGGTGTGACACTCACTGTAGGATGGACACCGGACTCACCGCAAGGTCAAATCCACCAGTCGTTCCTTAGAAACCCTATACAGGGTCATTATGAGTTGTAACTGACTCAATGACACTTAGCAACAACAGTCTTTACAGAGCTTATGGTCACATCTTTCTCCTGGAGAGCCACTGGTGGGTTTGAGCTATTAAAAAGCCACCAGGGTTCCTCTAACACCTTTTGTTGTTGTTATCAGGTATCATCGAGTCGCTTCATCCTCACAGTTATTGCTGTGTTGGAACTCATTGTTTGAGCCACTGTGTCCATGATGTCCCTCCACTTTACAAAGCATGATGTCCTTCTGTATGTCTACAGGGCAGTGGTGGCTTAGTGGCTAATTCTTGTCTCTCATGTGAGAGAACTGGGTTTGATTTTTAGCCAGTGCACCTCATGCAAAGCCAACCCCCTATGTGTCAGTGGAGGCTTGTGTGCTGCTGTGAGGAAGATCAGCGTTGGCTGGAGCTCCCAGACTAAGATGAAGTATGAAGAAAGGTCTGGTGAGCTACTTCTTAAAAGCAGTCAATGAAAACCCTGTGGGTCACTATGCTTCAATCTTCCAAGAGCATGGGATGATGCAGGACCCAGAAGTGTTCCATCCTGCTATGCCTGGGGTTGCTATGTGTCAGGGGCATGATGTCAGTTAACAACAATTACAGATGTGACGTAATTCACTGCTGTTCTTCGCAGACTAACAGGGCTTATACAGAGCAGAAGAAAGTGCATGAAAGGCCAAAACAGACAACAGTTCAACTCCAGAGTCTGGCAATTACCAAATTTACTAGCTTTTTTCCATTCACAACTTTGTGATGGAGGAATCCTTTCTACTTTACAATAAAACTCAGTGGGCAAAAGGAATTCTTAAGGTCACACAGG
>NW_006408810.1:2556387-2587036 GCF_000296735.1 Chrysochloris asiatica | reverse complement strand
CACACTGGTGTGGCACTATGAGATGAAGAAATTCCTAAGGTCACACTGGTGTGGCACTATGAGCTGAAGGAATTCCTAAGGTCACACTGGTGTGGTACTATGAGATGAAGGAATTCCTAAGGTCACACTGGTGTGGTACTATGAGATGAAGCACAGGACTGCAGGGTCGGTTTGAACTCACCAGCTTCATCTTGGAAACCCTATACAAGGTCGTTATGAGTCAGAACTGACTTGATGACTCTTAGCAAAAACAGCAAGGGTCACACAGCAAATGAACAGGGGAGTGAAGTTTCAAATGTGTTTTTTCCTTTGAGATCTGTCTTCTTATGTGTGTGTCCCTGTTGTCACTTTTTCAACAAACAAACAAATCCATCAAACCTATTACCATGGGTTGGTTCTAACTTCATACTGCCCCTAGAGGACAGAGCAGACCTGCCTCAGAGGGTTTTCAAGGTTTGAATCTTCATGGAAGCCATCTGCTATTTCTCCCGTGGAGTAGTTGGTGGGCTCTAAGCAGGAACCTTTTGGCTAGTAAGTGAGTGCTTATCAACTGTACCACCAGGGCCATTTTCATTTTATTTATTTTTTTGATAGTGCAATATGCATGTGTCCTGACTCACTATGATTGTGTTACAGTATTAAATGATGGCTGAAGACATGAACAGCTCACATGCAAGGTATCTCTAGTTGGACAGCTCACAAGCATCTCAAAATGTCATCCAAAATGTAACTCTTATCTTTGAAATGTCCATCTCCCCAGGCTTCCTCAGCTTTGTTTGTAGCACTGTCTTTCGCCCATTGAGGAATTCAGACTTCCAAGAGTCATCCTAGAGCATCAAATACCCCAACCAGTCTATCACTAACCCTGGAGACCTTTCCTCCAAATCATCCCTTGAATCTGCCCTCATCCTTCTTCCTGTGCCCATGCACGAAGGGTGCAATTGACAGCCTCAACCCTGGTCAGGGCTCCACGTGATGGAATTTCAAAGGAGAGAGGATAGACTTCTAATTTTTCCCAGACCATCTGTGTATATTTCCACATATCACAGTATAAGGAGTCCTGGTGTGGTGCTGCAGGTTAATGAACTGAACTGCAAGGTCAGTCTGAACTACAAGGTTTGTGGTTCTAGCTCACCAGTTGTTTCTCAGAAACCCTATACAGGGTAACTATGAATCATAACCACCTTGATGGCACTTAACAACAGCAACAACATCACAATATATAATTTTCATTTAACATTTATAACCTTCATATGATTCTTTGGGGAGTATCTGTTTCTTCCACCAAATTTGAAATACCATGATGATATGGAGTAGTTCTTTCTGTGTTACTGTATCTCTGAGTCTAGCCCAGTACCTGATAATCACTTTTATTCATCTTTGCTAAATGCTCTTAAAAAGCCACAGTTTTCAAGCACAGAAGATTCCTTGTGTGTCCTTCATAATGCTCCTACGATCGAAAGGGTCATGTGGAAGTCATAATTTTAACTCATTTAAAAATAAAATCTCCATTTAATTTTCACCACTTCTAGTGCTCTCACTACTTTTTATTAAGCACACATTATAAATCAACAATATATTTTCAAAGAAGTCCGGGTTTGAGGCTGTAGGACAAGTACTGGACTGCTAACCACAAGGTCAGCAGTTCAAACCTACCAGCCATTCTTCAGAAACCCTACACAAGGTCACTATGAGTTAGAACTGACTCAATGGCACTTAACAATAACAAAAACATATTTAAAAACATCTCAGACTTAGCTTCAAAATGCAAGTAAGGTTTTGTTGTTGTTAAGGGCCGTCTAGTGGGTTTGACTCACAGTGAACCTGCATAGGGTTTCCGAGCAGTGGCTGGTGAGTTTGAACCCACAATTTTGCTGTTTAAACTGACCTTGTGGTTTAGTGCATTATCCTGCAACACCAGACCACTCATAATCCAAATGAAGCTTTTTGTGTGTGTGTGCTTAGATGTTTTTTTCTTTTTTTTTTTAAAGTAATTAAGTACACATAACCAAAGATACAGCATTTCAATAGTTTCTGCATGTGAAATTCAGTGACATTGATTATAGTCTCTGAGTTGTGCTACTATTCATGTTATCCTTTTCCACATGATTGTACCACTATTATTTTAAACTCACTGCCTCCTTAACAACCCATTCAACCTTGTCAATTTGATCTCACATACATAATTCTTTATAGGGGCACAATACTCAAAGCAGATACACCTGATTAATTAAGATAAACTATTTTGCTTTGTTCAAAGAAGACTTATTAATTAAGATAAGTTTTTGTTTAAAGTTTAAAATTATTTTAGCACAATAGTTTCATGGGTTCATTCAGCTTCCATAGCTCTAGAAAGGATGGATTCCATCAAAATTTGGAATTCTGTTTTACAGTCCCCACCCATTTGATAAGTATTCTTCTACAGGATCTTTGACGCAGTTTTATTCTGGAATTTGTGTTCATTTATTTACTTAAAAGCTCATTAAAGTCCATCTATCATGCTATGTGCGTTCTCAGTTTGATAGCACTGCCATTTTCACCTTATTATTATTTATGATTGGGATCCTTATCACCTTGGTAATTGGGCTGTGGCTGTGTTGAAGGATCAGACGAGTCCTGAGTATAAGAGAAATGATGTGTTAACCCTTCATCTATAGTTTCTCAATTGATTCTCATTCTCTGTGTGGGAAATTCTATTGTGATCATGGTTTGCAAGTGAGAGAAATGAGATCAAGGATTTGATGAAGACCACATATTTAACCCAGGAATATCTGACCCTAGAACTAATGCCCTTTCCTGTTTCCATGATGCCTTCTTGAGTGTTTACAAAGTTTCCAAAGAGTATGAAATCTGTTACCCTTCTATGCTTTACATCATACTAAATGGTAGGAATGAAATTGAGCTGAAAAAAATGTGTGCACAAGAAACAGAATCCACTCCCACATCAGAGAATAGTAATGGCCTTGTTTTTTGTTCGTTGAGTCATTTCTGACTCATAGCACCCTATACACAACACAACGAAACACTGTCTACTCCTGCACCATCTTTATAATTATTGTTACATTTGAGCTCATGGTTACTGCCACTGTGTCAGTCTAGCTCCTTGGAGGTCTTCCTCTTTTACATTGACCTCCACTTTACCAAGCATGATGTCCTTCTCTAAGGAGTGGTCCTTAATGATAACATGTCCAAAGTATGAGAGACAAAGTCTTGCCATTCTGGCTTCTAAGGAATATTTTGGCTGTATTTCTTCCAATATAGATCTGTTTGTCCTTTTGGAAGTCTATGGTACTTTTATGACATTAATGACATTAACAATGTAATAATTACTAGACATTCTTCTGTCATTTTGTCCTACTGTGGTATCTCATGCATTGTGATGTTTGCAGCTATACCACCATTATTCCAAATACCAGTAAGGCCATCTATGTTAGATAGGTTACAGTGAAGATTTCAGACCAAGAAAGATTAGAAAGAACAGCCTGGAAATTTACTTTAAAAAAAATTAGCCAGTGAAAACACTATGACCGAAAATCGAATAGTGTCCCATACAGTGATGGAAAATGAGCCCTGTAAGTTGGAAGGCACTCATAAGATACAATGGTAACAACAATGGACTTGACCAGACCAATCATCATGGAGATGCTACAGGGTCAGCTGATACTTCATTTTGTTTTACGTAAGATCACTGGGAGTCAGAGCTCACTCAATGACAACTAACAAGAAAAAGCAAGGCGGTCATTGTGGCTCACTTTTTCACACACTATTTCATTGGAAGTCTGTGTCAGCCCTTTGAGTTGGGTTGTAACAGCAAAGGTCAAATGATGTAGAATGCTCCGTTCCATAATGACGATTGCTTAATGCTCTTTATGTAGTCCCGTTACTACCAAGGAGGGCATTAAAACTCAGTGAGGTCAGAATGAGAATGCCCAATTACAGACAAAGAAAATAGGACTTAGAGTAGTTAAGAATCCTGTCCATGATTACACACGTATTGTTGGGTGTCTGTCTTGGCTCTATATGAAATGTTGTACCATGAACCCTGACTTAACCATGTAAGACAATGCCTTCCTTAGCCAATGCTTGCTTCCTGGTGACTGTGAGAGTCCAGAGAAGGGTATTAGGGACTTCAGCAAAGGTTTTTGGAAAGAGAAAGAAGATTGAAGAGAGATTAGAGGTGGAGATGGAATGTTTGCTCTGAAACAGGAGTCTCTGGGTGGTGTAAAGGTTTAACTGCTTAACTACTAGCCATAAGATAGGTGGTTGGAATTTACTCAGAGGTACCTCAGAAGATAAGCTTGGAAATCTATTTCCAAAAGTTTGGTGGTTCAAACCTACCCAAAATACACCAGAAGACAGGCCTGGGGATCGGTGTCTGAAAGGGCACGGACTTGAAAACCCTATGGACTAGGTCTCTTCTGTTTATATGGAATTACCATAACTTGGAATCGACTTGATGTCAACTAGCAACAAGAAACCTAAATTTAACATTTGGAAGCCCTCTGGAGTATTTATCCTGGAAAGGTGGCCTGCAGGACATTTCCAAAATAAAAGGAAACAAGCAGACAGTTGCTTTGGGACATTGTTCCTCACATTAGCTCTTGAGCAGCAGGTCGGCCCAGAGACCCTTTGTTTCCCAGCCAGCCTGCCATCTACACTTGAGTAGTAGTCTGGGGAATGAAGCTGAAGTAAATTAGTTCTATTTCTTGCATTGGCCTGGCATTTCCCCTGAAACTCAAGTGTCATACTTTGTACCTCTTCATGTTTGGTCTACGGAAGAAAGAAATCCCGCTTTAGTGACGATGTTTCCAAGTGGGCTTACATGGCTCTACAAAAGACTGTGCATCCTTAGCACTCGTGCCTTTGAACTCTTACAGCTGTTGGACTGTTCCTCTGTGTTTCCAGCAGCCCCAGTCAGACTTCAGGGTTTTGTAACACCGGACACTTCTCAGGCCTCTGAAGCTATGTGCGTCCTTCTGACACAGAGTTCGCCAGCTCAATTTGCTGTCATCTTTCTGGTCCATTCTGATTAGTGAAAAGTCATAAAGGTAAGAAAGGATCCCAGAATATAAGAGCTGGACTGGATGGTTTTCAAGAAAGAAACTGAAGACCCTGAGGAAGAAAGATCTTTTCCTGTGTTGTGTCAGGACCTGTAGACCCCAGATGAGTGCCTAGGTCCCCAAGTCAGGAAGTTTTCCTGTCACAACTTCCCTTTGGCTTTCTCTATGTCTAAAGAGGTGATGTTCCTACGGCGCTTTCTTCCAATCTGGTTTCTAGATCAATGGCTTTCTTACCAACAAAGTGAGGTGCCATTTTCATTTACTTACCATATTTTATGTAAATAATGCACATGTTATACAGTTTGGGGGGAGCATGGTGGCACCATAGGATAAGCCCTAGATTTCAAAACACAAGGTCAGTGGTTCGAGACCACTAGCCACTCTGTGGGAGAAAGATGGGACTTTCCACTCCTTCAAAGATTTAAAAAGCCTTGGAACTCCATACAGGATCACTATGAGTCAGAACCAACTCGATGGCACTTAGCAACAATAATGACATACAGTTTTTGCAAACTGCCCATCCCCTTCACTTGTTAGTTTCCCATATTCACTATGTGTGTTATATGCACATTTTAATGTTGGAGTCCTGGAGTGATGCTTTAGGATAAACACTAGACTGCTAACCACAGGATGAGTGGTTCAAATCCACCAGCTGCTCCCTGGAAACCCTATGTTGTTGTTGTTATATGTCGTGGAGTCAGTTCCGACCCATAGCAACCCGGTACAGGGTGTCTGAGGCTGTAAATCTTTACTGGAGCAGAAAGCCTCATCTTTCTCCCGTGGAACAGCTGGTAGTTTTGAACTGCTGACCCGGAGGTTTGCAGCCCGATTCATAACTACTACTCTACCAGAGTTCCTCAAAAACCCTATAAAGGGTCATGATGAATCAAAACTTCTGACTCAAGAAGTAAAGCTGGTGCTTCTCTCTATTTTTCGAGGCCCTCATCTTCCTAAGGGAGTCCTGGTGTGGCACTGTAGGATAAGAACTGGATCACAAGTTTGTTTGAACTGCAAGGTCGGAGGTTCAAACTCACCAGCTGCTCCTTGGAAATCCTATACAGGGTTGCTGTAAGTTGGAACTAACTCGATGGTATGTAACAACAACAGTCTTCCTGGGAGTTCTGGGGTGACACTGTAGGATAAGCACTGGGCTGCTAACCAAGAGATTGTTAGTTAAAATCCACCAGCTGCTCCTCAGAAATCCTAGACAGAGTCACTGAGTTGGAAGCAACCTGATGCCACTTCCTGAGTTCTTGACATCCTTTAGCAGCATTTGTTACCCTTTTGACTCTCCCTGTTGTGACCACTAGCTTCCTCAATTGTAGAGCTCTCAATTGTAAACACATGACCTGTCTCTGCTGTCAAAGCAATGTGAGATGATCCAGCTTGACTAATCAGATGCCTCCATTTTCAAGGATATTGACTAGCTGGTTCTATCCACCCCGGTCCTGACCTCTTACAGGAACTTAGATATACCAAACAAAGAGAGAACAGGTTTTTTCTCCTCTATGGCATGAGATAGGCTTCAGATGATATACAGTTAGATGCTGCTAGCTAATTTTGCATCAGTAGAAGCCTAGCTTAGAATAGAGGTAATATTAAGGAAAGGAGAGAAAAGAGAGAATAAGAGGGAAAGAGAGAGTGAAAGAGGAAGAGAGTACGGTGGGTGAGAGAGAGAGTGAGTGAGCATGACCTCGTGACACACTTTAAACCCTTATGCAGAGCTCTGTTTGAATCTAGAACAATCCCAGAATATCTCAATTTCTTAAGCCAATTGATTCCTGTTGTACCTTCAGCTAGTTTGACTTGGGCCATTATTCCCACTCCAAGGATGAAGAAACTGACAATTTCATGGTTTAAGTTCTTTGCCAAAAGTGACATGGTTAGAAGGTGGTAGGATTGGGGTTCAAAGTTGTGTCTGCCTCCAAAGCCCATGCTAACCCTTCTAGACACTAGACTTTTCTGGGCAGTACCAGGGATTGCGAGTTTTTGTTGTGTTTGCTGCTCCCGTGTTGCCTCAGCTCACAGTGGCCTCACGCACAATGGAAGGGAACCTTGCCTGATTCCAGCACCATCCCCATGATGGACTGCAGATGGAATCATTGTGCTCTATAGAGTTTCCACTGGCTGATTTCCATAAGTATATTGCCAGGCCTTTACTACTACTCTGTCTTAGTCTGGAAGCTCACAGAGGCAAGATTCCACTGACAGATGAGCAGTGGCTGAGCATGAGGCACCTTGGCTGGGGATTGAACCTAAGTATTCTACATGAAAGGTGACAATCCTACCACTGAGAATGATGTATTTAAGATGTCATCCGTGCCCATGAAGTGGGAGAGAGATGTGCAAAATACTAGTTAGGATACAGGAGCCAGTGCCAGGATCAGGGTATAAATCCACAAAAGCACATGGGTTGTTGTTGGTTCTAACTCATAGCCACCCTGCATAGGTTTCTAAGGAGCGGCTGATGAGTTTGAACCACTAACCTTGCAATCCAAACCAGCCTTGCACTCCAGTGCTTATCCACACTCTATGTCAGGATCAGGGTAGAGATTCATGAAAACACATGGATTGTTGTTGTTGTTGTTCGTAAGTGCTATCGAGTCAGTTCTGACCCATAGCGACTCTGTGTAGGGTTTCCAAGGAGCAGCTGGTGAGCTTGAACTGCTGACCTTGCAGGTCAAATGGCTTTGCAGTCTGATGCATTAGCCCACAGTGTCACACCTGGAGGGATTAATTCTGCCAAAGGACAGAGGGAAGCCTTCTAGAGCAGATAACAACACAAATAGACTGCAAGACATAAGTGGTTTGAGGTAATGGGGAGGGAAAGAGGATGTTGGAGGAGGGGACAGGGACAGTAGTGTGTCTAATGTGTGGAGATGTCTTCCCTACGGCACTAGAGATTGCCTCTGATCTTGGGTGTGCAGTCAGAAAATTGTCAGTTGTGAGGCTGAAACACTAGACTCCAAGTGCACGTTGAAGGGTAGGGTTATTTGGCATAAATGTTTGTCCTTTCGCCCTCAGCTTTTGTACCAGAGGACTTAAAATCTTCCCAGGTCTTGAGAGTGAAGCATGTATCAAACAGAGGTGTTAATGTTAATATTGTCTACCTCCCATTTGAGTGTTTGGGTCCTCAACTTTGAAATCATCATCTATGGCTTTGCACACTCAGGCATATGCAGCAGGGTCTCCCAGGTGCTCATGGGGGAGAATGTATGCACTGCAGTGTAGGTACCCCGGAAAGCAAGCATGTCTGCCTCCTCATCTGCATATAATGGCGCACACTTATGTAGAGACATCACGGCTTATTGAAGATCCGTGCACTTCCACACATTTTCTGGATTCCTCGTATTTAGACAGGACCATGTAGTTGGTTCTGGCCAACAGGGAGTGAGCACTAGCAAAGTATGTAGTAACTCCTTAGGCCATGTAGTAACACCTCAGCGATGTGCTCTAGATGGTGAAGCCATAAGATGCAAGCCTGAATCTTCAATAAGCAGTGATGTCTCTACAAAAGTGTGCACCATTATATGTGTGGAATGGATCTGCCCTGGAGAACTGCTACACTCACAGCCAACTTCGTGTGACCCCCCCCAAATCAACCTTTTTGTGGTAAGTAACTGACCTTCCGGAAGGAGCTCAGGGTTCATACTTAGAGATGTGTTGGCTTTTAGTTGCTGACTCGTGGTGACCTGATATATCACCAACCCAATCCTTGCCCAGTCCTATGCTGTCTTCAAGATGGTTAGTAGGCTTGAGTCTAGTTGGAGCTTTTGTGTCAATTCACCTCATTAAGGGTTTCCTTCATTTTCACCGACTTTACCGAAAGGAACCCTGGCTGTGCAATGGTTAAGAGCTCCACTAATAACTGAAAAGTTGGTGGGTAAAAGCCACCCAGAGACTCTCTGGGAGAAAGATCTGGTGATCTTTTCCCACAGAGATTACAATCTACAAAACCCTATGGGGAAGTTCTTCTCTGTCACATGAAGTCATTAGAGTGGAAATTGACCGGACAGCATCTAGCCACAATCTCAACTACCACTATTCGGAGCAGTGTGTCCTACTTCCTCAGATGATCTTGAGTTCCTGGAACACGTAGTTCATCTCTTTCACTGCTCACATCTTACACAATCCTTTAAGCATATCAAACACTTGTCAAATTAAACCAGAGAGTTAAAGCTGCAAGGAGCTCAGGGTTCATTCTAGCTCAATCCACTTATTTCACCTAAGAAGGTTCAAACAAGATATTGGTCTGAATTAAGCTTTTGAATAGGTCTTGTTCTCCACCCCATAATCCTGTCATCCTGCCTAAATTTATGCCTTCTGAGAGTGGCTGTGATGTGTTGATGACACACAGTGGACGTTCACTCAGCATCGGAATGGCTGCCATTCTACCGTGAAGCTTTGGAAACACCTGAGGAAACTTGTAATGCACGGTGGTTATGTAATAAACTGTATAAATCAAAAAGCTTTTGAGAGTTTCTGGAGACACTATATGCTGCAGTCCCTGAGTGGTACAAATGGTTCATATGCTCGACTGCTAATCAAATGTTTGGAGGTTGGAATCGACTTACAGGTGCCTTGGAAGAAAGGCCTGGAAATCCACTTGCAAAAAATCAGTCCAGTGAAGCACAGTTCTGCTCTGATATGCATGGGATCGACTTCAGTTGGAATCGACCCCTGGGTCATTGTTACCACTGCGCATGTGAACCATTGGAGGTTCAGTTTCTTCTCCCACGACTCACTGTTGTTGTTAGTTGCCATTCAGTTGGTTGCACCATCTTCACGGTCATTGGTCTGCTTGAGTCCATTGTTGTGGCCACTGAGTCTGTTGAATGCTTTCCAACCTAACAGACTAGTCATCCAGCACAGTACCAGGTAATGTTTTTCTGTGATCCATAGGGTTTTTCTAGGCTATTTTTCAGAAGTAGATTGCCAGATCTTTCTTCCTAGTCTGTGTTAACCTGGAAGCCTCTCTGAAACCTGTCTATCTATCGTGGGTGACCCAGCTGGTATTTGAAATGTCAATGACACAGCTTCCAGTATCATAACAACACACCAGCCACCACAGGATGGCACACTGACACATAGGTGATGGTTCGGTCTGAGATCCACTTTTAGAACTAGGCTTGGTATGACTATACCACACTATCTACTAGCTCAGGATAGATAACTTTTCTTCCACAACTAGAATTGGTGACACCACAATCTAACTTGCCAGGCACTGAGAGAGGTTTCAGGTTTCCAGAAACATTCGAATGGCAGTTATTAGGGAAGTTGTTCTATGCATTCCTGCATTGTGCAGGAGGCTGGCCTAAATTTTTTACAGAGGTTTAAATGTCTGTCTTTATTTCTTTCTATCTCCCTCTCTGTTTCTCTTTCTCTCTTGCACACACAGATACACAGCCATTGTGTACGATAACCCTTCCTCAATTGATAAAATTGTTAACTGGCTATGAAGCCTTCATCCGCCGTCACTGAGTCAATTCTGACTCATAGGGTTTCCAAGTCTGTAAATCCTTACAGGAAAAGAGAGACTCATTTTCTCCTCCAGAGCGGCTGGTGGATTTGAACTGTTAACTTTGTGATTAGCAGTCCAGGGGTTAGTCGAAAGCACCACCAGAACTCTTTAGGCAGCCTTAAGGAAGCTGTATAAATGCTTTTTACCTGTACTTCTTTAATTACATAGGGATCCTGATGCCAGGTGATTAGTTCATGACCTAAGTCTGAAAATGCAGACTAAGCTAAGCTCTTCAAGTTCAAGTTGTTACTATTGTTCTTGCTCTTACATCATGAATGCTCAGTCTTCCCCGAAGCCCTGCTGACTCCTGCTTCCCTGCGCAAGAACTGTCCTTGTTGCAAGAACTATAAACAGCAACGTGAAACCTACTTAGAGGCAGATGAAAAGCAGATGCTGGAAACCTGCAGGAAGGGCTCGCCTGGGAGCCTGAGCTTCAAGCTTCAAAGGCAGACCAGTGCAGCTGGAAGTGAAGCCACGGAGAAGTGGGGCTCTTGGCAGCTGTCTTTGGAAGTGTGCCTACTCCCAACCTCTGTGGATGCCACAGTTATTTTTCATGTGGAAAAAAAGAATATTATATCAGAATAGATTTTGGCCTTGGGTACCTTGAAACTATAGGGGGATAAGAATGAGTTTTGAACTCTGATTTAGACCTTAGTAGAGAGGAATTCAGGGTCTAAAAACTCATTCTTATCCCAAGGAGCTCTGGCAGCATAGTGGTTACGAATCAGGCTGCAAACCTTAAGGTCAGCGGTTTGAAACTACCAGCCGCTCCGTGGGAGAAAGATGAGGCTTTCTACTCCCATAAAGATTTACACCCTCGGAAACCCTGTACAGGGTCACTATGGGTCGGAACCGACTTGACGACACTTAACAACAAAGAGAGGAATTCACTTTCTGATGTCTGGTAATTCATGGATGATGGGTCTACCAGGTGAAAATAGGCTGTATGTATATGCAAACACATGGATTGGCCAAATGGCAGCATCGATGGACTCAAGTGTGGCAACAATAAGGAAGTTGGCCCAGGAATGGGCAGTGTTTCATTCTGCTGTGCGTAAGGTCACTATGGATCGGTACCGACTCAATGACACCTAACAACAACAACATATGCAAACACATGTACACAGACATGTACATGATGCTAAAAAGTGAGACCTTTTTCTAGATCTTGAGCTATGTGAACCTTTCTTTCTGCTTTTCTTTGGTTACCATATTTCTAACTCATGTCATCTGGAGAAGAATGGATCTTCTGGAAAGATACAAATGCCTCTTCCTTTTTTCTCCTCCCTGGGGTGGTGTAGAGGATAAATTCTACCTTTAGTTTTCCCTCATCTTTCTAGCAGTTGTTGTTGCTGTTAAATGCTATCAAGCGTGTTCCGAATCATAGTGGACCCGTATACAGTTTCCAAGGAGCAGCTGGTGGGTTTGAACTGCCAATCTTATAGTTCCTAGTCCAGTGCCACGAGACTGGAGTCCGATTCATCTAGCGATAACCCAGTCAATAGAGGTCTGTTGAACAACTAGTCTGTACCAGGGTCTGTGTTATATGGTGTGGATATAATGGTGACCAAGAGAGACATGGTTCTTGTCTTCATGTTACATATAGCACAGAAACAAGAAACGGATCCATTGTGATTGTCCCAAAGTGACTGATAGCCTTTGTCTTGCACATGTCATCCTCAGGAGAGGAACTGAAGTGACAGAAGAGGAAAACACACTAGGAAAAGATGCATAGCTATGGGTTAATGTGTTGGACAGCAAAGTTGGTTTGAACCACAAGGTTGGTGGTTCAAGCTTACCAGCTACTCTTCAGAAACCTATACAAGGTCACTATAGGTCAAAGCCAACTTGACGGTACTTAACAACAACAACGTAGAAACAAAAGAAGTCACGGAGTGGCTGTGAGAGGCGGATACACATCCACCCCCACATTTTCCAGTGCCTCTCTTTCCCAACATTCTCCCACCAGCTTTCCCAATTAGCTCATAATGATCCAAAGTAACAAAGGAAATGTCCTAGAGGGAAACTCCACTGTGACATCTCAAGACATCAGCCTAACAAATATTTGGTGGCCCTTCAATTTGTGGGAGATCTGATATTGTTGTAACTATAGTTCCCTAGATCATGGTACCCAGAAATTGTTCTGTTGGAGTCTCTCTCAGTAAACTTGACTATGTTCAGTTAGCTGTGACTGGATTTGGAAGAAGGGACAGGGAAGGTGTAAGTGTTCTGAATAATATGGAAATGAATTTGAGCAATGTGAGCGAAGGATCAAAAGTGGAAGGAAGAACAAAGATCCGGTAGGATGTTAGAAAGCTGAGCAATATTTGGGGGTGAGGTGGGAAACAAAGAGAAAGAGAGTGGTAAGTAAAGAATGTGTTAATTATGAGATTTGTTTGAGGTGCAGAGAATGAGGCTTCCCTTCCCTATTACTTCTCAATCTTTAGTAACATATTTGTGGCATTCAGCAGGTTTGTCTTGGGAGTTAGTTATAGGAGAGGTGGTCGTGGTGGTTATGTGCCTTGGAGTTGGTTCTGAGTCGTAGCCACCCTACATAGGGTTTCCAAGGCTGTAGGGTGCAGAACGCCTCATCTTTTTCCTGCAGAACAGCAGCTTCAAACTGCTGACCTTGAGGTTAGCAGCCCGACTCATAACCACTATGCTACCAGAGTTCCTTAAGGAGGGGCTATAAAGACAGGTCTCAATTACATGCCCTCAGAACAACTCAACATGTGTTTTCCAAAAGGATTCCTGGTGGTAGAGTGGGTTAAGTGTTGAGCTGCTAACCAAAAGTTTGGTGGTTAGAATCCACCAGATGGTCCACAGAAGAAAGATGAGGCAATCTGCTTTCAGAAAGATTTACAGTGTTGAAAACTCCATGGAGCATTTCTACTCTCCACAGGGTCTCTGAGTCCGAATGGACTTGGTGGAAGCAGGTTTGGTTTTGAGTTCATGCTTTCTACGTGTCTGGTTCTTTCTGACACATTACATGCCTCTACTCAATAAGCCTTCAAAACAACTCCATGGGCAGGTGCCGCAATTATTTCACTATACAGATGAAGAAATTGAAGCACTGTAATAGTGAGATTTCATGGTTTGCATACGGACTCACCACTAGTAAGAGGTAGAACCCAGGACCGAGCCCAGTCTGTCTTCATCTTGCAGCCCACAGAATAGTGGAGACTCAGCATGGAGACTGAGGTAGGAGAGGCACTCATCTTGGGAACAGTATTTAAGGGGGTGTCAAAAATCTCAGTAATCCAGATGGATACTATTTTAATACATTTAAAATATCTAAGTTCATATAAATATCAAATAAAGGAAGACAGGATCAGTATTACTGATTTCCTTTTTCTTTTGGCTCCAGCATGGCTTAACACTACATTGATTGGAGTCAGATTTTTCGGCAGCTTCTTAAAATTGTCCTCCACACCGAACCAGCAACAGTTCTGAGAATATACTCATGTTGGAGATTAATCAGAATTTCTGGTGGTGCAATGGGTTAATTTGGGGGCTGCTAACAGAAAGGTCAACAGTTTGAACCCACCAGCTGCTCCTTGGGAGACAGATGTGGCGGTCTGCCTTTGTAAATATTTCTAGCCTTAAAAATCCTGTAGGGTCATTCTGTTCTGTGCTGAATGATCTCTATGAGTTGGAATCTATTTGGCAGTGGATTTTTGTTGTTCTTGTTGCTGGGGATTCATAACAGTCTTAGGTCAGGTTTTAAACTTCTACAAAGTGTGGCAAAGGGCATTCAGATCCGAATAGGGTATATCTCAAGGGTTAGGAGATTCTAGGTATTATCTGGGTAATAGTCACATATCTCCCCGCATTTGCACAAAATGTTGGCTCTGTCTGTGACTGCAGAATAGAATTTTGAAACAAGTTTAGGAGTCAATCTGGGAGGGGAAGGCATGAATGGGGATGCTGTGAATGAGGGGAAAAAATGACTTCCTTTAAAAGTCCATTTCTGTTTCCTCTCTTCTCTTGGCTCTCACTCAACCCCAAGTGTGTCCTCTGTCCCAGCCCTTGTTCCCTGTGATAGCTCATGATATGAAGACAGGTAAATGGGTGATTTGTGTTGCTGTCCCATGTCCAGTTGGTTCTCAGCTCATAATAGACTCAGTTCAGTGCTTCGAAGTGAGTAAATGAGCACCCAGGGAGCTTTTAGCCCGATTGCTCTAAGATGCCACGAGTCTCTCAAAATACCAATCCCTCTCCTCTCTGAGGGGAAGAACCTAATAAATCAGCAGAAACAAAGCAGAAATGACACATGTGCTTAAGCCAGATAGACTTGAATTTTCATGCTTAACTGTCCACTCTTTAGCTTTCCAGATAAAAATGCACACCTCATTTAAACCTTAGGATACTCCTATGACTGGATAGGTAGTGAGCGCTTTAAAAAAATGACATTCATGCATGCACATGCACACACCTTACAGTTGTCTGTATAGATAACTGGTGTGAAGTTCTCAGATTCTAATCTTATCCTAGCTCAGTTTAATGCTTCTTTTCAAACAAAACACAATTCAAAGTGAATTAGAAGCTGGGCTTTTCAACCTGAGGGCTTATGTTTAAACCCAGAGAGCTTTAGAGTTTGAAGGAGCAGTCTGTGTCATTTAGGTGCCAGCTCAGGAAATAACCCAAGACTCGAGGTGCAAAGTGAAATGTCCTGATGATGGGTTTGCAACACACGTTATCAGCTTTGAAACAGATGTGCCCAAGCAAGTCCATTTTGCCGGGAAGAAATTCCTCACTGCTAATGGGTCTGGCTTATGGAAGACAGAGATGGAGAGGACCACAGTTGGCCACTAAGCTGTAGTGTTTCTCAACACAGGGTGTGACTTCCTAGCCACATCATTAACAACAAGAACAACTGTCTCCTCCCAGTGATACAAGTGTGATAGAGGAAGGCTGTCTTCTATGGTCCCTGCTCTCTTCTATGGTCCCTGCTCTCTCCTTCTTCTAATCTTTAAAACAATTCAATGAGAGGGAGGACTTTGATGGAAATGAGGCACACAGACCTGGGCAGCTTCAATCTGAGCTGCAACACTGACTACCCATGGCAACTTGGACAAATCACTTGTTCTATCTGAGTCTTCATTGTTTTAACTACATAAATTGTACTCACTTGTTGGTTGGCATTCCGCTGAGATAGCAAGCAAGCTCTATTCAGAATCCATATGTTCATGGACGTATGGAACTCATCAGGGGACCTTAAGTCTACCTAGGACTCAGAGCAGGAGCTTATTTTCAGCCAGGCAGTGAGAGATGTACTCTATACCAAACACCTTCTATGGTTAGTTGAGGTCTTCCCTACCCATCCCAATAGTTCTGAGAAATAGGTATTATAAACACCACTCAATAGTGGGGAAACTGTTAAAAAAATGCTTAGTTTATCCATTTAGTGAACTCATGCAAGACATTATTATATGTACTGGAGCTGCAAGAAGGAAGAACACAGACATGTGGGTTGCCCTATGTCCACAGGTATTATTAGGTGCCTTCAGGTAGGCTTTGACTCATAGTGATGCTACGCACACAGAATGGAACTTTGCTGGTCCTGTGCCATCCTCACAAGTGTTGTTATGTTTGAGCCCATTGTTGTTGCCATTGTGTCAGTCCATCTTGTTGAAAGTCTTCCTCATATTTGCTGTCCCTGTACAGGTCACCCCCCCAAAAACCAAACAATACCAGCAAAAGAAAACCAATTGCTGATGAATTGACTTGTGTTCCATAAGGTTTTCAATGATTGATTTTTTTGGCAGTAGATCTCTAGGTTTTTTTTTTTTTTTTCTTCCCAAGATGCTTCTGGGTAGATTGAACCTCAAACCTTCTAATTAATAGCCAAGTACATCAACAGTTTACATTGCCCAGGGTAAATACTACTACTTTGATTTTCACAAGGCATAGATTCTGGACTGAAACCTGGGAATTGCAATTCTAAGCCAGGACTCATTCCATGACAACCAACCGTATAGCGTCCATTGGTTCCCCTGACTTCTATCTGGGTACTAATCCCTGGAAGGTTCACCATCTCTATAGATCAGAAACTGGAAAGAAATGATAGCCCATTGCATATCTCACAAACGTTCTGACATTACAGTACAGACACCCACCTTGTGTTACAGATCTTGTCAAAACAATGTCTTTCTGCAAAGTGCAAATAACCATGCAATAACGGTTTGCCTCCTTTCCGTCCCTTTGAATGGATGAAATTCACTTTATCCTACACTTTATCTCATATGACATTATGGGAATACAATCTTGTGAGACTTGTGTCATTATCTCTGCTTTCTAGATGAGGAAACCAGGCAATGTATCTGAATTTCGAATGCTACTAAATGCTGAAGCTGCTATTATCTTACAACGCCTAGTTCAAAAAGTGACTAATTTGGAGTCATTTGATGCCTGACCATCTCATGTGCTTTTCATAAATTATATCATGCAACCCTTATCTAGCAAGCAATAAAGGAAGTACCAGAACCATCCGACTTCAAATCTTGATTTCTTTGCACAGAATCTCATTTCACAGCTATCATCCTTGTCTACATTTGTGATCAAATGGTTTACCATTCCAAGCACTGAGGGGCATCCAAGATGGTGGAGAAGACAGGTATAACTCGCCTTATTTAGATAAGGAAATGGAGGCTCAGATAGAAAATGTTTTGCTTGGGTTCACAGAACTCATGAGAAGCTGAGAGAATAGGTGAGCTGAAACGTTCTAATTCTAGGTCCAGGCCTCCTCCATTCTCCCAAAGCTTGAGAAAATGAAGCAGCTTGGTACTAACACACATTCTTCTCAAAGATACCTAAAACACTTTTTGCTTCTAATTGTTGCTGCCAAATATGACACAGTGATATAATTGTGTGTCATTTTTGGATGCTTTAATTTTTTTTTTTATATACATTTTTACTTCATCTTTGCATTTTGCATTTGACCATCAGAGAAAACAGTTATTCAAGTTCCTGACTTACCACAGGTTTCCATTCCAACCCTTTGTCATAAATCAGTCCTACTATACTTTGAATACCCTTTTCGTTTTAGTTTTAATTAATATTGCATTTTATTATCAGTGTATTTATAAATCTAATCTTTATTTGTCATTGGGGGATGGAAGCATTATATATAGATTCAGAGATATATTTTAATGCATGCGTTAAAACAATACCGACCATAAAAATTTACTCCAATGATGAAGATGACTTTGGTGACATTAGCATTTTATCAGTTGTGGTCAAACTCCATTTAGGGAAAGTCCTGTACCAGATGGATTCTTCCTAGGAATGAGGATGCTTCTAGTCACAAAAT
Organism: Chrysochloris asiatica; assembly: GCF_000296735.1. NCBI lineage: Eukaryota > Metazoa > Chordata > Mammalia > Afrosoricida > Chrysochloridae > Chrysochloris > Chrysochloris asiatica. The sequence goes on along the minus strand of NW_006408810.1, from coordinate 2,569,143 downwards.
TAGTGAGCGTTTTCTGTATGATCCTTTTCTTTTTTATTTCATCATCATCATCATTATTATTTTTTGTAGTAACATCTCACTGCTTCCTGAATCTCCTCATTTGACTTTATCAAAACAATTAGTGTTTGAATTCCTGTTTTCAAGCAAGTGAAGCTTGAACCAGGCTTGAAAGGAAGCGTTGGTGTTTCCTGATCCTCAAGTTGCAATGCATGAGATGTAAGCCACGCTATGGGAGTGCAATGGTCCCATAGGATAAGCACTGGACTAGAAACCACAAGGTCAGTAGTTTGTGCTTACCATCTGCTCCATGGAGAAAGATGGGGCTTTTTGCTCCTGCAAAGATTTACAAGTCTCAGAAACCCTATATAAAGGGTTGCTATGAGTAGGAACCCACTCAATGACATTTAACAACAACAATGTAAGACAAATCTGTGCTTGAAGCAATGGAAGTAGCCTTTGCAGGCACTGAAGTGCTCAGGGTTGTCTTCACATTTCTGTTCCTTTAGATTTTCAAAGAGACTGTGTGCTTTCATTTGAATCATCAGTAAACTCTTCTGTAGTTTGTCTTCTATCACAAACATCCACAACGTCTCCTTCTAGTGGATTGGTCCTTGACTCCTTGTTAAAATTGCCAATTTTATACTAATGAATCCTTCATTTGCATCAAAAACCCTATTCTTACAATTAACAGTCAAAATGGTCAAATGAAAGGGTCCTTCCTCATGTGCTATTTCACCAACTTCTTTCCACTGATGTTGTTGTTGTTAGGTGTTGGTCGACTCATAGTGACCTTATGCACAACAGAATGAAACTCTGCCTGGCCCTGCATCAACCTCACAATCGTTGCTACTCTTGAGCCCATTGCTGCTGCCACTGTGTCAATCCATCTCATTGGGGAGCTTCCTCTTTTTTGCTGACTTTCCACTGTATCAAGCATGATCTCCTTCTCTAGAGACTGGTCCCTCCTGATAATATGCCCAAAGTATGAGAGACGAAGTCTGGCCATCCTGGCTTCTAAGGAACATTCTGGTTGTACTTCTTTGAACACATATTTCTTTGTTTTATTTTTTGGCAGTCCATCTAATATTCTCCTCCATCATCATCACTCAGATGCATCAGTTCTTCAATGGTCTTCTTTATTCATTGTTCAGCTGTCACGTTTTCTGTTATAATAAGCTATAATGATCTCCACTTTTTCATCCATGTCTGTACTCTTCTTCATCTCCTTTTTTAGATTTGAACTTTTAGTGGCATGACTTATTTTGCTTAACATATTGGGGACATGTGTTTTGTGAGGATATGTACAGTTGGACAAACTCGAACAATTTGGGTTAACAGCTGATGGTTCTATGGTATGAACCATTGAATAAGATCATACTAGAGAGCTCGACTGGAGACATGGTGCTGCAGGTTAATGTGCTGGACTTCAAGGTCAGTTTGAACCACAAAGTCAGCAGTTCAAGCTCACCAGTCATTCCTCAGAAACCCTATACAGGCTCACTGTGAGTTGGAACTGACTTGATGGCACTTAACTACACCAACAACATAGGGCTCATCTACAATGATGTCGGTATCGGGGATTTTTGAGTTGGTTCCTACTCGTAGTGATCCTGTATAGGATTTCCAAGGAGTTGCTGGTGGGTTTGAACTACTGACCTTGTGGTTAGAAGCCCAGTGCTTTTCTTAAAGCATCACACCAGTATATATATATATATATATACTTCACTGGTTTTGCTTCTCTAGAGAATTCAGCCTAAGACAATGCAATGCAGTGCCTCATAACTCACATATGTTGTAAGACTACCTGTATTAAAAAATATTAGTTCTGTTAGCTTTTTGCTAAAGATAATAAAAACAACTGTTGGAAATAGCCAAATTATCTGAAGCATTACTACATTTAAGATAATGTTCTAAGCATTTTACATGTACTAAAATATTTAGTAGTTGACACAATGCAATGAGCTTGGCATTCTTACTGTTATTTACATTGTATAGATGAAAATCTGAAACAAATGTAGACTCGGTAACTAGTTTAAAGCCACAGAACTGGGACATCAGGCCTTATCAGAACATAACTTCATTAAGAAGGAGGAGAGTTCTAACACTGATGTCGTCTACAGACACCATCTAATTTAATTCTTCTCTTTATTTGATGAAGGGAGGGTTTATTATCGCCTTCTGATGAGGAAATCTTGGCACAGACAAATGACATTAGCAGTTCAGTGCCCCAATCTTAATAACTGTACTAGCCCTTACCGGGGCCCACATAATCCCATGATCATCTCACAAAAGCATGTTGTTGTGCCTCTACTTTAGATGTATTTATTGATGAGTTTGTTTACTCATTCATGGATATGAAGATTAATTGGTAGTACATATATGGGCCTATCAGAACTGCTAGGCACATAACAACCAATAGTAGCTTAATACAAGCTGCTGTCTGGTACTGCTTTCCCATTTTGAATCCTTTATCTCTGACGATTAAATCTCATGAAATAATGCACACAAATATGAATAGCACAGAGTTTGGCAGGAAGTAAGAGCTAATTCATGCTCACTGAATGAGTATTTGCAAAATTTTAGTTAATCACATTAAACAGAGAACACATCCATCTCGGGGATGGCGTGCTTTTCTCTATAGTATAAAAATCATGGTGCCATTGATAAAACTGAAATGCTGATGACATCCTTTTTCTTCTATTTGTAGCTAACATTTTATTGAATATTAATTTAAAAGTATGAAAATCCATGGAAAGAATGCTTTTTCTCTCTTGCAACACAGTGAAGCAGATATCCAGACTTCACTTTGCATTGAAAAGAGTTGAAAATATTCAGCTTATGTTTGCCATCGATGAGCTGGCAAAGGTATGGCATACTCGGAGAAGACCCAGAATCGAAAAGAAGAAGAGAGTCTGGAGAGGTTCACAGAGCACCGGATCTGGCTGTCTCCTTGGTAGCATTGCAAACACAGGGGGATCTGGTCTTTTATTTTCATGGCCTCTTAGAACATGGGCAACTTGAAACAAAGCTTAGATATTCTGTATGGTGGAGAGTAACTTCCTACAAAAAACTAGACCTTAATGACTATAAGCTTACTGTAAAAATGATCTGGAGATAAATCTACCTTCTATTCCCAGGGGACTGGGAGCAATGTGCCTGTTCTCAGACACTGGTACAAAGTGGAGAGAATGATATTTTACTCTGCAAATTTATAAGTACACATGGGTTTTCCACGCAGATTTTTTAAAAACCCTCAGTCTATGAATTTAGTATATATAAGTCCTATTTAGAGTCCTGGTGTGGTGCTGTAGGATAAGCACTCGAGCACCAGGTCTGTTTGGACCACTAGGTCGATTGTTCAAACTCACCAATCACTCCTTAGAAACCTTATACAGCGTCATTATGAGTTGGAACTGACTTGGTGGTCCTTAACAATAGCAACAAGTCCCATTTTAGTAGTTCCTTCAGGTACCATGAAAAAGTAAACATAAATCCTCTTTTGAGGAGTTCACCTTCAACCCAAGCCTCATAATTACCAGAAATGAGTATCTGATAAATGTAAGCATACAGACAAAACCAGAAAACAAAGAAAGATCTAGAAGAAACAATCGAATATGTAATCTGCTGCACAAACATTTTAGATGTTGAAATTATATGATAAAGCATATATCTGGATACGCACTAGATCTTAAGGTCTGTTTGAACAGCAAGGTCAGCAGTTCAAACTCACCAGCCATCCCTCAGAAATCCTATACAGGGTTGCTATGAGTAGGAACTGACTGGACAGAGCTTAACAGTAACAACAACAAATCATGTTTAAAGAAAAAAAATGCCATTAATATAATAAAGAGATACTGTAATATCACCAAGAAGATTTGGGAAAAGAGTTACACTATGGGCTGGAGGTAGTTGATTCACAACTAACGATGGTTAGGGAGTGTGGTGACTCTGTAGAAGTACTAGATTGAGAACCACATGGTGGCGGTCTGAGCCCATCAGCCTTTCTGCAGGAAAAGATAAGGCTTTCTGTTGCTGCAAAGATACACAGCCTCGGAAACCCTACACAGGATTTCTGTGAGTTGAAACCAACTCGATGACACTTAGCAACAACAGCAACAAAGGAGAATTAATTAATAAACTAAAAAAAAAAAATAGCTTCCCAATGCATTATCCAGAGTTCAAGGTAGAAGAAGTGGAAATTATGAAAGAGAGGTTGAGAAGGTGAAAGTTTAAAACACAAGTAACCAGTGGTCGAGGAGGACATGAGAAAGAGAATGGGAGCAAAAATATTTTCTAAAAATAATGGCTTAGCAAGTTCCATAAATGGTGAAAATACATCAATAGAGAATCCATAAAGCAGAATAAATAAGAAGAAACTCACACTTAGACACATTATAGAAAAACCGGGGAGAATAAAAGACCAGAAGAAGATACTGAAAGCACATAGAGGGAAAGTTAACCTTACCTTCAAAAGAATGACAATTCGATTGCTAACCGACTCTTCAACAGCAGTAATATTGTCGTTGTTGTTGTGTGCCGTGGAGTTGGTTCCGACTCATAGTGACCCTCTACAGGGTTTCGAAGGCCATAAATCTTTTTATGGGAGCAGAATGCCTCCTCTTTCTCCCGTGGAATAGCTGGTAGTTTCGAACTGCTGACCTTGAAGTTCACAGCCCGATTCGTAACCACTACGCTACCAGAGCTCCTTCAACAGCGGTAGTAGATGGAGAAACAAACAAACTCCCCAAAACTAGGGAAACCCTCTGTAAGATGAATTGACATGGTGGCTGCATCAAAGAGCTCACATATACCACCGATTGTAAGGTTGGTGCAGACTGAGCCATTTTTGGTTCTGTTATGCATAAGGTCACCGTAGGTCAGGACCAACGTGATGGCAACAAACAACGTAGGGCCTCTGCCCTAGAAACATAACCATATAGGTCTGAGAAGGAATATCTGTCAATTTAGCGCTATGTACCCAATGAAGATACCATTTTAAGACTGAGGATAAAGACATTTCTCATCACCAGCATGTTTTCCTACAACAACCAATGCAATTGAGTCTATTCTGACTCATAACCACTCTATAGGATAAACTCCGTGGAATTTCCTAGGTTGTAAATGTTTATGGAAGCAGACCCTGTCATCTTTTTCCTGCAGAGTTGGTTAGTGGGTTTGAACCACTGACCTGGGGCTAGCAGTCAGTGCTTTATAAACTATGCCATCAGGCCTCCTTACAATGGGCCTCTGCTAAAGAAAATTCCAAATTGTATTCTTGAAACAGAAAGGAAATGAACGTTTGAGATAGAGAAACAAAAGATGACCAAGGGATATGGTAAATATTTGGACAGATATTGAAAAAGCATTGCTCACTGCTTAAAACAAAAATAATAAAGTCTTAAGGGCTAATAATACAGAATAAAATTTTTGCCAACAAAGACAGAAATTGGGAGTGAGTGATCAGAAACAATGTCTTTGCAAGTGTACTGTTCTTAGAGACAGTAAATGATATATCATCTAACTTTAGGTGCTGATTACAAGTGCTGCTGAATTTATCTGACTCATGTTGTTGTTGTTGTTAAGTACCATGGAGTCGATTCTGACTCATAGTGACTCCGCACAGGGTTTCTAAGGCTGTAAATCTTTATGGGAACAGAAAGTTTCATCTTTCTCTTGCAGAGCCACTGGTGAGTTTGAACTGTTTACCTTGAGGGTAGCAGTCCAAGTTGTAACCCACTATGCTACCAGGGTTCCTTAAAAGGTAAGAATGGTGGTGGTGGTGGTTATGTTCCATCGAGTCATTTCCAACTCAAAGTCACCAGTGTTGGGTTTCTGAGGCTGTAAATCTTTATGGAGGAGAAAGTCTCACCTTTCTCCCAGGGAGCCACTGGTAGATTCAAACAGCTGACCTTGTGGTTAACAGCCCAGTTTGTAATCCACTATGCTATCAGGGTTCCTTAAAATATAAGTGGTTCCAAGTCACCAGCCGTCCTAAGGGAGAAAGATTTACAGCCTTGAAAATCCATGTAGGGTCGCTACGGGTTAGAATCAACACAATGACAGTGACTTTGGTTTTTAGTTTTGTGATATTAATGATATTGTTAGATAATCTGTACATTTTCTTGGATCAACTGTTTTTTCAATGGGCACATCAAATATAGGTCTCTTCTAGTCAGCTGACAATGTTTCTCTGCTAATGTGGTGTTGGAGGAGAATACTGAAAGTGCCATGGACTGCCAAAAGAACCAATAGATCTGTTTTGGAAGAAGTGCAGCCAGAGTGCTCCTTGGAGGCCAGGATGGCTAAGCTTCGTCTCTCATACTTTGGACATATTGTCCAGAGGAAACAATCATTGGAGAAGGATGTCATGCTGGGTAAGGTGGAGGGTCAGAGAAAAAGAGGAAGATCTCTAACGAGATGGATTGGCCAAGTGGCATCATCGATAGAGTCAAGTGTGGCAGCGGTAGTGAGGTTGGCCCAGGATCGGATATTGTTTCATTCTGCTGTGCATGGGGTCGCTATGAGTCAGTTCCGACTCGATGGCACCTGACAACAACAACAACAACAACTAGTCAGCTGACAAGGTAACTCTTTCAGATTTCCTAGCATAGACAAACAGCACATCTGGTGCTGCATCCATTTGTTGGAACATTTCAATTGATATTCCACCAATTTCTAGTGCCTTAGATTTTTCCAATGCCTTCAGTGCAGCTTAGACGTGTCTCCCTTCAGTACCATAAATTCTTGATCACGTGTTACCACTTAAAATGGTTCAACATTATCTAATTTTGTTTTGATACAGTGACTGTGTATTCCATTCATCATCTTCTGATGCTTCTTATTTTGTTCAAGATTTTAGCCATCAAATCCTTCACTATTACAACTTAGGGACGATATGAAGAAGAACATGGCACCAAGATTAAAGGAATGCTCATTACCTAGCTGCAGTAAGCAGATGACACAACCTTACTTGTGGAAAAGGAAGAGGACTTGAAGCACTCGAAGATCATTGATAACAGTCTTATTTTAACATTATTTTCAAGGTGTGAATCAGTGCAGACTGGAATAATTGATGTCTTTGAATTATGATGTTGGCTAAGAATTCTAAATATACTATGGACTACCAAATGAATGAATGCATCTGTGTTGGAAGAAGTACATCTAGAATTGCTCCTTCAAAGCGAAGATGGTGAGACTTCACCTCATGTATTTCAGACATGCTATTGAGATGGACCAGTCCCTGGAGAAGGGCGTCATGCTTTATAAAGAGGAGGTTGGGATAGAAGAGGAAGACCTTCAATGAGATGGGCTGATGCAGTGGCAGCAGAGATGGGCTCAAACGTAGGTCCAGGTGTGAGCATAACACTGCATCAGCCAGGGCTTCATTCTGTTGTATGTAGGGTGCCTGTGAGTCCGAATCTACTTGATGGCACCTAACAACAGCAACAACAATCTGTGCAGTAAGGCAAGGAAAATCAAGTGTATACAAAAAGGACGAATCAAAAGTCAGCTATTTGCATGTGATACTATTATTTACACATCATTGTTGTCAAGTCCATTTTGACTCACAAATACACCATGGGACAGAGTAGAGCTGACCCATAGGATTCCCAAGGTTGCGGTCTTATGAAAGTAGAGCACCTCACCTTTCTCCCATGGAGTCACAGATGGGTTCAAATCTCTGACCTTTTCGTTAGTAACCCAGCACGTAACCACAGTGCAACCAAGGTTTCTTGATTATCTTCTATAGCAAACCCCAGATAATAAATAGACAAACCATTAGAACTGATAAAACAGCAAACCTGCGGTATACATCATTTATTTTTAAAAATACATACATAGCACTAAGCAAACCATGAAAAAAATGAAATTTTCATATTGTAGTGTTTACAATACTGTTAATATATGTAAAGTGTCTAGACTCAAGTCTATGAAATGATGTTAAAGTCCAGATCCTTAGGAAGAAAAGTATGAAATATTACTGAAATGTGTTGAAGATGTTGTTTTTCTGTCTCTCATCTGTGTCTTTCTTTGGACAGATATCACATGCTCAGGCACTAGGAAACAGTATTGCCAAGATATCATTTCTCTTTAAATTTATAGAGTAAAAGACGTTACAATTAAAATCTCAAAAGTGCACACACACTTCTGTGTGTATGTGTGTGTATGAGTCTGGTGTGGCGCTGTAGGATAAGCACTGGACTGCTAACCACCTGGTTGGCAGTTCAAGTCCACCAGCCACTCCTTGGAAACCCTACACAGGGTTTAGAATGGATTCCACAGCAGTTTACAACTGCAACAGCATATTGACATAAAGGATTCTAATGTCTACATTATACAGTCAAGTGTCTACACATTGTTGATGTCATCAACTTCTTGTTGTTAGGCACCCTCGATTGGTTCTCACTCATAGAAACCCTATGCAGGACAAAACACTTTCCAGTCCTTTGCCATCCTCACAATTGGTGTACTTGAGCCCATTGCTGCTGCCACTGTGCCAATCCATATCCTTGGAGTCTTCCTTTTTTCCCTGACCCTCCACTTTATCAAGCATGATGTCAGACTGGTCCCTTCTAATAACATGTCCAATGTTATCAGGATGAAGTTTCACCGTCCTGGCTTCTAAGGAACATTCTGGCTGTATCAACTGGGGACTCAAATTCCCAGATAAATGAGCATGAATTATCAGAAAGAAATACTAATTAGAATTTTCTGTACTTGACAGAGGAGTTGATACATTAATCAGTATCACAGAATACAAAGTCCAGAAAAGGATCACCTATATATGGAAATTTGATTTTTAACAGGGCTGGCATTGTAGGTCAGGGAAGAAAGACTTTTGAATATATGGTGTTGTGAAATTGTTTATCCATATGAAAACCTTTCGTCCTCCATCACATACTGTATGCACATTGTCCATCTCCAGGGAGATTTGACAGTAAGAGCTGAAAGGCAAGTCTGATGATACGTGTAAGTCCACACCCTAATGATCTGAGGCCAGTGAAGGGTTCTTTAAACAACACACAAAGAGAAAACAGACCACAAAGTAAAGTTTGGTATGCCCAACTAAAATACATAAAAAGAAAATTAAAAAGTCATAAACTGGGAAAGTATACCAAATAAATTGATGACTCATATCGATCAATATGAAAAAGTACAGTAAGAAAGATTGACAGGAAAATAGGCAAGATTTGAACACTCAATGACTGTCCACTACTCACTGCCATCTACTTAATTCTGACTCATAGGGACCCTATTGGGTTTCTGAGGGTGAAAATCTTTACAGGAACTGAAACTTTCATCCTTCTCCCCCAGAGTGGTAGCTGGGTTTGAACCACTGACTGTTTGGTTAGCATCCCAGTGTTTAATAAACGACAGCACCAGGGCTCTGAAATGCACTATACAGAAGAGAAAAGCTGCTACTGCTCGTTCTTCAGTGCCATGGAGTTGGTTCAGACTCTCAGCGACCCCACGCACAACAGAATGGAAGCACTATGCCATCCTCACAATCCTTACGTTTGAGCCCATTGTTGCTGCCACTGTCTATCTCATTGAGGGTCTCTTAACCACATCCAAAGTTGATAAAATATGCACTGGTTTGGTAGAATGTAAAGCTACTAGTGTTAAGGTTGATCAGGCTATGGAGCAGCTAAAGGATTTACATAAACTGATGGGAGTGCAAAACAGCCAGATAACTTCGGAAACCACTTGAGACTATTCAGTGTGGGCCTTGTGCCCCCAAAATTAAAATTCTGCAAATAAAGGCTTTACACAGATAATTTTTCATGGCTACATCAGAACACATTACCTAGACTGTTCAGAGCACTTTGTATCCTAGAAGCACAAATATGAGAAATGACCTAAATACCTACTGACTGGACCATGGATAAACAGCTGTGAGCTAATGCACTGGACTTGGTTTGAACTGCAAGGTCGGTGGTTCAAGCTCTCCAGCTGCTCCTTAGGAACCCTATACAAGGTTGTTATGAGTCAGAACTGACTTAACAGCACTTAGCAATAATAATAACATAAAGAAATATCATATAGACAAAGAGATGAAAGAATCACTGCTACCTACAATGACATAGGTTTCTCTTTGGATCATGAAGGGGGTAGAAATAAAATAGATTGTAGAACAATAGCAAATACTTCTAGGACCCTCAGAAGGTCTCCAGGAATGTCGCATATAAATGAACTCTTAATTCTTACAAGAACAATATAAGGTAGCTTGAGGTTGTAAAGCAATTTGACCTTTGATTTTGATTCCCCAGAACCAGGTCTCACTAGAAATGAGTCAGTTGGGGCTGAAGAGTGTGATTCTTTTGGCCTAACGTTCAAAAACAATGAAACACTGCCCAGTCCTGCACCATTCTCTCAACTGTTATGTTTGAGAAAACTGTTGCTACTACTATGTCAATTCATCTCACTGAGGGTCTCTTAACCACATCCAAAATCAACAAATGCAAATTAAAACTACTTACCAGTTTGATAAAATGTGTAACTACTAGTTTTGAGGGTTGACGAGCCTGTGGAGGAACTAAATCAATTATTTGTTGTTGTTTGGTGCCATTGAGTTGGCACCGACTCACAGCAACCTTATGCACAGCAGAACGAAACACTGCCCAATCCTGGGCCAACCTCACTACTGTTGCCACGCTTGAGTCCATCGATGCTGCCACTTGTCCAGTCCATCTCATTGAGGGTCTTCCACTTTTTCTCTGACCCTCCACCTTACCAAGCATGATATCCTTCTCCAGCGACTGGTCCCTCCTAACAGTATGTCTGAAGTATGAGAGACAAAGTTTGGCCATCTTGGCCTCCAAGGAACACTCTGGCCTCCAAGAAGCACACTTCTTCCAAAACGGATCTATTGGTCCTTTTGGCAGCCCATGGTACTGTCAATATTCTCCTACAACACTATAACTCAAAAGCATCAATTCTTTTTGGGTCTTCCTTATTCAATTATAGACACGCTAAATTGGTGGAAATACCAAACAGCAAGACAACTTTGAAAAACCCATGAGACAGTCTAACAAAATTGGACATTAAAACAAAGCAAAGTATTTTTAATCACTACAAAAATTCTATGGTCAAGGTAAAGATAAAAGCAAGTGAGTGATTAACCCAACATTCCGGATTGTGCTTGCTCATGGGAGGTGAGACCAGATAAAAAGATATGATCATGGAAGGGTGAAAGGAAATCACAAAAATATGGCAGTTTTTAAAAATATAAATATTCTTCTGTATGTGATCAATATTTAAAGCAATTATGTTTGTAAAACAAAACAAAAACAAAAAAGTGAAGGAAGAAAATGGAAAGCTTGTGGCAGGTGTCAGAGAAAGACGTTATGATTCTTCCTAAGATTTCTTAGGTCTTTGCTGATTGTCCCTTAGAAAACACCTCAGAAACGGAATGGATTTAGACATTGCATGATTAGAACAATTTTCATCTAAACAAACCATACCAGCAACTAGTGAGAGCACAAGTCTCCAAATGCAGCCCATCAAGAGGCAGCATTACAGGGCAACAAAATCCACCTTGCCAACAAGAGATTTAAAAAAAAAAAGTCAGCCTGTTCAGGGTTTTATTTGTCTTCTGATTATGCATTGCTGCTCATTGTTTTCCTCTTTCACAGAACAATATGGGGAATTGAATGCCATCCTAGGAGTCCTGGTGTGGTGCTGTAAGATAAAGCACTAGACTAAGAATCACAAAGCTGGTACTTCAAACCCATTACCTGCTCCTCAGAAACCCTATATAGGGCCGCTATGAATCAGAACCAACTCAATAGCAATTTAACAACAGCATCCATCATAAGGGAGTGTTATGGCTCCATACTATAAGTATTGGACTATAAACCATAAGGCCTGTAATTTGAGAAGCCAGTTGCTTTGCAGGAAAAAATGAGGTTTTCTGTTTCCACCAAGATTTTTAAAAGGCTCAGAAACCCTGTATAGTGTTGCTGTGTGTTGGAACTGACTCAAAGTCGCTTAATGACAACAACAGTCGTCATAGAAGGAACCCTGGTCATATAGTGGGTTATGAACTCGTCAGCAGTTCAACTCTATGAGATGCTCTGTGGGAGAAAAATGAGGCTTTCTGCTCCCGTAAAGATTTACAGGCCCTAAAATCCTATACAGGGTCACTATTGGAACTGATTCTTTGGTACAAAATCACTACCACCATCATCCATTGTAACAAATCCTGGTGGTGCAGTGGGTTAAGTGTTGGGCTGCTGGTGGTTCAAACTGACCAGCTGTTCTGAAGGTAAAAATAAGGCAGTCTGCTTTTCTAAAGATTTGTTGTTGTTAGGTACCCTTGAGTTGGTTCTGACTCATAGTGACCCTATACACGACAGAACAAAGCACTGTCCAATCCTGCGCCATCCTCAGAACTGTGACACTTGAAACAACTGCTGCGGCCACTGTGCCAATCCATATCGTTGAGGGGAGGGACTTCCTCTTTTTTCACTAACTTTCCATTTTACCAAGCATGATGTCCTTCTTTAGGGACTAGTCCCTTCTGATAACATGTCCTAAATATGAGAGACAAAGTCTTGCCATCTGGCTTCTAAGGAGCATTTTCTTTTCTTTTTAAAAAATGTTTTATTGTGAATTATGTGATAGTTTACATGGGAGAACATTGGTTTTACATTCATTCTATCATATATTATCTCATTGCCATGGTTACAATCCCCTCCATGCAATCCCTCCCCTGTACCCCTCTCTGGATCTAAAGTCTCCAGCTGCTCCATC
>NW_006408810.1:2535383-2555052 GCF_000296735.1 Chrysochloris asiatica | reverse complement strand
TTTTAATATTCTTCTCCAACACCATAACTCAAATGCATCAATTCTTCTATGACCTTATTCACTGTCCAACACATGTTGACCACTTTTCACTGGTTCACTATGAGTTGGAATGACTCCATGGCACTTAACAGCAACAGCATGATTTGTGACAAATTTTCTTGTTCATACATAGACAATTGTGTTTAAAAATTTTTTACAATAAATACCAGGGGACTTCAAATAGTTCTTTCTCTTTTTGTTATATTTTCCATGAACTGTGTCAAGCTCCCTTGTGTATCTTTTTTATATGCTGTTGTTTTTAGGTGCCATCAAGTCATTTCTGACTCAGTGACCCTCTGCAAAACAGAATGAAACACTGCCCAGTCCTGTGTTATCCTCACAACCATTACTTTTAAGCCCATTGCTGTGGTCACTGTGTCAGTCCCTCTCCTTGGGGGTCTTCCTCTTTTTCACTGACCCTCAATTTTACCAAGCATGATGTCCTTTTCCAGTGACTGGTCTTTCCTAATAACAAGTTCAAAATATGACAGATGAAGTCTCACCAGTCTCATCCTGGCTTCTAAGGAGCATTCTGGCTACGCTTCTTCCAACATAGATCTGCTTATTCTTCTGGCAGTCCATCATACGTCAAAATTCTTCCTCAATACCACAATTCAAATTCACTAACTCTTCTATGGCCTTCCTTGTTCATTGCCGACTTTCACATGCATATGAGGTGATAAAAATACTATGGCTTGGGTCAGGTACATGTTAGTCCTCAAAGTGATATCTGTGCTCTTGAACACTTAAAAAAGGTCTTGAGCACCAGAGTTGTCTAATGCAAATATCTTAGTTATATTGTAGTGATAAATCCAAATATTAAAAAAAACACCGTCTTCCATTATTATTATTATTTTTTTTTTTTTCTGCCATCTTTAAAGACAGTAATCATGAAAAGTTCCATCTTGTGATCCATCAGCAGGAGACTAAGTTTTCTTAGCTGTATGTTTCCTAACTGGCTGTAAGCTAGTGAAATTTCTCAGTTTCATCACTAGCTGGCAATTTTTTCATTAATAAAAGAGAAAGGCTATCTTAAAATCCTCCATAGCTTCATCACTGCCCATCTCCACTGATTCCCAGGGGCCACCACACCTGCTGCTTCCAAAAAGGTATCACTGACCATGTCTGCAGCCTCTGACCAATCCTTACCCTCTTATCTCAGCTGTGTTCTGTCACAGCTTGCAGCCTTTTAATTGTCAGCCAACCACGAAGCTGAATCCTTGCTCTGTGAATTTGAGAACATCAATCATGGGACTTATTGGCCCAGAAGTTGGTGTATAATTACTTCTGGGTAAGTAGGAGGTCACCATGCTGATGACTCAGCTGGACGCTGGACTCTGACCTCAAGGTGCCAAAATTGCTGTTCTCCTTTCCCTGAGATTTGGTGGGATTTGCACTTATTAATTCCTGCAAATCAAAATGAGGGTTCTCCCTGAGATTGAAGGCAGAGTTATTCACACATGTCACGAGGGAAAATAATGACCTGGAGTTTGCATGGCATTCAGTCTCTCACACACACAGAAGGAAATGCCTTTTATAAAGCACCCCCTAAGCTAGATATTGAGTTGGGTCTTTTTCTGAGGAACTTATTTATTCTCATGTCACTGGTTGAATGGATTTTATTTTGTACAAGGGTTTGAAAAGAAAACCTGCCTGTAATCAGTAATAAAGCGATTCAGTCTGCTGATGTGTCTCCAATGAAAAGTACAAACAAGTATGATGCTCTTAATAATAGTTAGCCGTTGTTGTTAAGTGTTGTTGAGTTGGTTCCAACTCACAGCCAACCTCTGTACAGAGTTTCTGAGGAGCAACTGGTGGGTTTGAACTGCCAACCTTGCAGTCTGGTGCTTTTCCTACAGCACCACACCAGGACTTGGCTATGAGTTGGAACCAACTCAACAGCACTTAACAGCAACAAGAATATAGACAGGAGCAATGGTGGTGTAGGGGTTAAAGTGCTTGGATGCTAAACAAAGGTTAGTGGTTGCAACATACAAGTTGCTCCATGGGAGAAAGATGTGGCAGTCTGCTTTCACAGAGATTTACAGCCTTGGAAACCATAAGGGACAGTTCTGCTTTGCTCTATAGGGTTTCTATAGGCTGGAGTAGATTCTGTGATAAGGAGTTTGGTTTGGGTGGTTTAAAAGCATGGGCCACTATCTGTCTGCCAGTTTGTGGGTTTTTTTGGTGGCTTGTGTGTTGCTGTGATGCTGGAAGCTATGCCACCAGTATTTCAAACACCAGTAGGGTTACCCTTGGTGGGCAGGTTTTACCAGAGCTTCCAGATGAGATATCATCTCACACCAGCAATAACAGCGAAGTTCAAACAAATAGAGGACAATAAATGCTGGTGAGGATGTCTCCTACATTGCTGGTGGGATTGCAAAATGGTCCAACCACTCTGGAAAACAGTATGGCACTTCCTCAGAAAGTTGGAAATAGAACTACCTTATGATCCAGCAACCCCTTTACATGGTATTTATCCACAAAAAATACAAGCCATTACATGAGTAGATATATACACACCAATGTTTATAGCAGCACTATTTACAATAGCAAAAAGATGGAGACAGCCTAAGTGCCAATCAATGGAAGAATGGATAAACAAACTTTGGTTACATCCACACAATGGAATATTATTCTACCTTGAAGAATCACAAGGAAGCTGTGAGCCACCACATAAAATGTATGAATCTTGAGGACATTATGCTGATTGAAATTAGTCAGTCACAAAAGGAGAAATACTGCATAAGATCATTATTGTGAAAGCTTAAGAAAACATTCCCACACTTTAAAGGAAAAAAAAAAAATTATTTTTTGGTTACAAGGGTATAAGGGTCCTGGGGTAAGGGGAGGGAAAGGAAGTTAGAGAACAAGGTAGGAATAGACACACAATAGTTTGGGTGTGGCAATACTCCAGAAGGGAAAGGGGAATAGAAGAGCAAGGCAGACAGGAGAACATTTTGGCAGGTTTGCATGGGCTAAACGGGCCAGAGGTAAATAGTGATGTATGCTCAACTTTGAAACAACAGGGCTCTATGATACAGGGATACAGGCATAGTCTGAATGCGTAAGAGAGGGGAAATAATGTTAAAATGCTTGACTGTCTTATTAATCTTGGTTTCCCTTGCCTACTATTGTAAAATAGGCACCTGAAGGTGAGAGAAAGGAATAGTCAGAAACATGACTATAGAAAGCTTGTAAGTCCATCTTCAGCCTATAACTGATTGGAATACCTAAAAGGAGGACTAGAACTTGCTCAGTGAAAGAGGCTTCCTGTGGAGCTTTTTTACAGTGTATAAGACTTTAGGTGGAATCATGATCCCCATCCAGAATCTTCTGAGGTGGGAAATTTCCACTTGAAAAGACAAGTAGACCAGCCTGGAGCAGCTAGAGGAACAGAAGATACTTCTTGAAAGAAAAACCAGCAGGGAAAATAAAAAACAATGATGGCAGTCTGATTGACTACTACAAGAACAAGTAAGTTGTTTGCTGGGAAGCCATCAAGGCAAGCAGTCGTGTCCCCTCAGGGAAAACCCCTTTCCAAGACTGATACACAAAGGGAATACATGAGCAGGCATGTAATCTTGCTGGTGACCACGTAGGTCTACTGATAAGGGGAAGTGAGGGAAAAACAGAAATGAAGCTGTGGGTTGAGTCTGACCACGTTCAACAGACTCCCATCAACCTGGAGTGAGACCTGATTGGCCAGTAGTATGGTAGGACCTGGGGACTCCTGAGCCCATGGACAGGGACATAGCCACAGAGGACTGGAGCAGAGAGTGAAGCATCCAGCTGATATGAAGTGAGGGGAAATGCACAAGAATGCCCATACTTGCAGATATTACCCATTTGACTTAGTTTCAATGGCTGGATGATCAGAATTTGACTAGAGGAAGAAAGAAGAGGGAAAAAAGTGTAATCTGCTACAATTTGATGAACTTGACCTATACTTATAGATGTAGTAGCTTAGAAGAGGAAACAAATCTTCACAGCAAGGATCATTCCCACACCCTTTGTACACAGGGTTGACAGGGATGGACAACTTAGACATTGGCTAACTAAAATGGCGGGGTCTATAAAGGCACGAAGTGACTGGCTTAAAGTTTTCAAGAGGAAGCTTAGTTTCAGTGGGTGCAGGGAAAGGTGATATATCTCCATTGAGTGGTTTTCAACCTGTCTGGATGGGGCTGGTAAAGGAGTTGGGGATAAGATTCTGATGATTCAATAGTGAATAATTGTTATCAGGACTGATTGTGTGAATGTTGCAAAGGTAAAGGTAGAGATTTTGTATCAAAAGGAGGGGGTGGTTGATCTTGCAGTTCAGGGGCGGAAGATCCTGGGACCTTCAAGGAAGAAGAGCCGAGTGTGGAACCCTATCCAGAGAAGCAGCGATGTCAGAGATGGAGGCAGAGACAATGATGTGAAGTCATAGAGTGGCTAGGGACTCTAGACTCAGGGAGGGAGAGGGGCTGTGTGCTGACAGCAGGGAGCAGGCTTGCAGGGTATGCCCTTTGGTTGTTTGAAAGATTATATATTCCTGAGTGCTTCAGTGTACATCAAAAAAACAAAACAAAACAAAACCCAGAGGGATTGGAAGCAAATGCTGTTGAATGATGATGCAAGGAAGAGATTGTAAGCATTGTAGTGAAATGAAATATGACATGATGAGTGTAAAGCTGATGTTCTCCCATGTAAACTATCACTCAGTTAACAATGAAACTTAAAAACAAAAAACATTACATCCTCCTCTATAATAAAAATGGACTAATTTCTCAGAAGTAGATTGTAGAACGTAACTGAACGTTCAACTCTCTTACTTTGGACATGTCAAAAGAAGGGATCCACTTCTAGAGCAGGACATAATGTTTGGTAAAGTAGAAGGCCAACAAGGGTGAGGGAGACTTTCAGTGAGATGGGTTAGCATAACAGCATGAACTCTGAACTTGAATACACTGACACTTGAGAGGGTTGAGGAACGACCAGATAATGTTTTTCTGTTGTACAGAAGACAACCATGATTAGGAGTCTACTCAAAGACAGGTGTTTATCTATCTAACTATGGGTTTCAACAGAACATTGTCTGATACAGTGCTGGAAGATGAACTTCTAGGTTGATCAGCTGCAGCAAGGGACTTGAACAGACCAACAAAGGTTAACGATGATACAGGGCTGGTTAACTTTTACTGTGGTGTACACGGAGTGACCATGTGTTAGGTTCACTTTGAAGACAGCTAGCAAGACTCAGCCCTAAAACTCTAATTGTACTGCAGTATTTTGTTTAGCATCAAGGCTTCCTCCCAAAATAAAACAGCCAATGTGAATGGCCTGCTCCTTAGTGCAAGATAAGAACCACTTGGTTACTGTCAGAAAATTTGATGGGACCTGAATTCCTGTGTAATAATAGATCCATGGTGGTGACGGTGGTGGTGTGCCACTATAGTTCCAACTCATAGCACCCCTGTATACGGTTTCCAAGACTGTCAGTCTTAATGGGAGCAGAAAGCCTCATATTTTTCCCACAGAGTCACTGGTAGATTCGAACTGCTGATCTGTGGTTAGTAGTCCAGCTCACAACCCACTATGCTACCAAGGTTCTTTAAGTAATAATGCATTATCATCATATAATTGTGTTAGATATGACAGCATATATAAACACATTACACAAGTCTTCCTAGAATAAAAAAAAAAAAAAGTATTAATTTTGGTGGTAAAACTGCCTGTAAAACTATATAGGCAAGAGCTTAAATGTCTCATACAAAAGGCGTGATAAAAGACACCACTTGGTACACTACAGGTCTACCATTCCTTATCCTTAGGGCCAGGTGTGTTCCACAGTTTAAAGTATTTTGGATTTTAGGAAGGTAACCTGGCGCATGTACTTCTTACTACATATGAACGCAGGTGAGGTCTGAAGCAGTGCCTGCTCATCAAGCACACTGATATTTCTGTAGAGAAATGCACATATGTTCACACCAAGTGGAATAAATGAGAGCTATGCATAACTTCACCTCATTTTAGACCAGGTTTGCTTGTCAAATTAGTTACAAAAATCTTTCACAATCTGAATGTCTCTTGACTTTGAAATTATGGATAAGGGATGATTAATTAGTAACAGCCGTAAAACACCATGGTTTTGAAGAATAACATGGGTGATGCACCTAAGATAAAAGACCATTATTGAATGGATGCTAAAACTAGCATGCATTTTAACTATAGGCTTCCGAATAATTTGAAGCATTATACAAAGACAGAAAAAAAAAAAAAAAGACTGACAAAAGTTGTTGTAAAATTGTGATTATTTCAATGTATTGCAGTTATTAGTGATTTTCATTTCCTTCTTTTTACTTTCAGATATTATATAAAATTTCCATTTGCACTAGGAATAGTTTGACAACGAAGGATGCCAGTGCACTTGTATGCCTTTTTAGCTTAATTTGAAGAGGATGTTTTGGAGCTACATGCTCTCACATCAGTCCTCAACCTGGGATATACAAGTATCTTCCATTTGTGTTCCCAGAGGAGTCTGTCCAGCGCAGGGCATTTACTTACGGGAAAATCCTAGGAGCAATCACTCTGGTGACCCCAGTGTCTTCCACTCAGAATCAGAGCACCAAGGTTGTTATCAGTCCTGTCTAAAATGATGAAGAGATCCTGGAAACAAGGCACCAGCCTGACTGTGCAATGGGATGTTAGGAAGGCTGGCCACTCTGCCTTGCTTCTACAGAGCTTTCTGACTGTACTTCATACAAGTTAGATTTATTCATTGTTTTAGCAGATCATAGAAGAAAAACGTGGCATCAGGATTGGAGGAAGACTCATTAACAACCTGCGATATGCAGATGATACAACCTTGCTTGCTGAAAGTGAAGAGGACTTGAAACATTTACTGATGAAGATCAAAGAGCACAGCCTTCGGTATGGGTTGCATCTCAATGTCAGAAAAACAAAAATCCTCACCACTGGACCAATAAACAACATTCTTATCAATGGAGAAAATATTGAAGTTGTCAAGGATTTCATTCTTGGATCAACTATCAACGTTCACAGAAGCAGCAATCAAGAGATCAGACGATGTATTGCATTAGGCAAATCTGCTGCTCAGGAATTTTTTAAAGTGTTGAAGAGCAGAGATGTCAGCTTGAGGACTAAGGTGCGCCTGACCCAAGCCATGGTATTTTCAATAACCTCATATGGATGCGAAAGCTGGACAGTGAATAAGGAAGATCGTAGAAGAATTGATGCCTTTGAGTTGTGGTGTTGGAGGAGAATACTGAGAGTGCCATGGACTGCCAGAAGAACCAATAGATCTGTTTTGGAAGAAGTGCAGCCAGAGTGCTCCTTGGAGGCCAAGATGGCTAAGCTTCGTCTCTCATACTTTGGACATATTGTCGGGAGGGAACAGTCGCTGGAGAAGGATGTCATGCTGGGTAAGATGGAGGGTCAGAGAAAAAGAGGAAGACCCCTAACGAGATGGATCGGCCAAGTGGCATCATTGATGGCTTGAAGTGTGGAAGCGGTAGTGTCCAGGATCAGACACTGTTTCGTTCTGCTGTGCATGGTGTCGCTATGAGTCGGTTCCAACTCGATGGCACCTGACAACAACAACAACAGTAGATGAGGAGGATTCAAAGTTCAAAAAATTCCATTTTCCACAGACTTTCTGAAGCCCCGTCATATTCAATATTCCTTGCGAAGACCACCAGTTAAAGGCATAAATTCTGTGACTGGTCTTCCTTACTCATTGTCCAGCTTTCACATGAATATGAGATGATTGAAAATACAAGGCTTGGGTCATGGACACCTTCATTTTCAAATGCTTGTTCTTTAACACCTTCAAGAGGTCTTGCATAGCAGATTTGCCCAATACAATATGTCATTTGATTTCTTAACTGCTTCTTCCATGAGCATTGATTGTAGAGCTAAGTAAAACGAAATCCTTGACAACTTACATCTTTTCTCTGTTTATCATGATGGTACTTATTGGTCGTCTTGTGAGGATTTTTGTTTACTTTATGACTATGTTGAAGTGTAATCCATTCTGAAGCCTGTTGTCTTTGCTCTTCTTCATTATGTATTTTAAGTCCTCTTCATTTTCAGCAAGCAAGGTTGTGTCATCTGCATCTCGCAGGTTGTTAAATGAGTCTTCCTCTGATCCTGCTGTGTTCTTCTTCATATTGCCCAGCTTCTCTGATTACTTGTTTAGCATACAGGCTGAATAAGTGTGGTGATAAGATACAACCAGATGCACACCTTTCCTGATTTTAAACCAAGTGGGCCTAATAAACTCATTGCACTTCGAGTTTATCCTAACTCATAGTGACCTAACAGGCCAGAGAAGAACTCCTCTTTAAGGTTTTGTTGTTGTTGTTGCGAAGTGCCTTCGAGTCAGTTCTGACTCATAGCGACCCTCTTTCCAATGAATGGCTAGTGAGCTTGAACCACCAACCTTGCTGTTCAAACATCTTTGCAGTCCAACACATTAACCCACAGCGCCAGGTTTGTGAGACTGTAAATCTTTACAGGAGGAGACGCCTTCGTCTTTCTCTCTTGGAGCAGCTTGTTAGTTTGAACCACTGACCTTGCTGTTAGTAGTCCAACATTCAACCCACTGCACCGGCAGGGCTGAATAGTGTTCCTTCTTCCAATTTATGTACAACTGGCACCTTAAATTGTGACTTTATTTGTAAATAGAATTTTTGAAGAAGTTATTAGTTAAGTCAGGATAAGGTCATACTGGAGTATGTTGTTATCGTTGTTAAATTCTGTCAACTAGGCTCTTGCTTATAGCAACTCTATATAGGGTTTCTGAGGAGAGACTGGTAAGTTTGAATTGCCAATCTTGCAGTTCAAACATAACTTTTGGTCTAGTGCTAAGTGCTGCTTAGAGACCAGGATGGTGAGACTCCATGTCTCATACTTGAGGCATGTTGTCAGGAGAGACCAGTCCCTGAAGAAGGACATCATGTTTGATAAAGTGGAGGTTCAGTGAGAAAAATGAGGACCCCCCAACGAGATGGATTGGTACAGTGGCAGCAGCAATGGGCTCAAGTGTAGCAACAGTTGTGAAGATGACGCAGGATTGGGTAGTGTTTTGTTTTGTTGTACATAGAGTCACTATGAGTTGGAATTGACTCAATAGACCCTAACAACAGCAACAAAAACAGCAACAACCATGGAGACGCAGAGAGTTTTGTTTAGCTGCCTTATGGAAGTATATCATCCCTTCATTCTTCCTAGTCTGTCTTAGTATGGAAGCTCCCCTAAACTTGTTTAGGCATCATAGCAACAAGCAAGCTTCCACAGACAGATGGGTGGTGGGTTTACATGAACTGCATTGGCCAGAAATTGAGCTCTGGTCTCTCACATGGAAGGTAAAGTTGTATCGAAACTTACTACATCAAATTTTCTCAATGTAGTTATTTTTTTGATCAAAAATGTTTCCTAAAAATCTTGAGATCTGCTATCTTTTTATTAGACTCAGATAAGAGATGGAATTGGTTCTGAATCAGATACACCATTGATTATTGTAAACAGACTACACCATTCATGTAGAAATGTTGGCTTCTAAGTTCTCTGCTGCTGAGAAACGTGTACGAATCATTTTTCTCCAACTTGCACTCCACATGCCTGAGTGTACAGCAACAGACTGCATTTCTGGGTACCTCTCTGGAAACTCATATCTTCTTCCCACCCCACCTGCACAGCCAGAGAGGGTAAGAACAAGTGGCCTCCCCACAGAACACACTGTTACTGGAAAAAGAGTTCAGTGAACATTCAAGCACACATCTTTCAACTCAACCTCACAGATAGAGTCTTGTAGCTGGGACTCCCCTTCCAATGGTAGACACCTTGGGACCATCCCTTTTTCCATTCCAGCATCTGAATGCTGTCTCCATCAGTAGATAAGAGACTTAGCTTCCAAGCATTGCCATGGTACTTACTGTCTGTTCATTGTTCCTGGCACTTGGCGGATAAGAGGGACCTTCAGCTCTGCCTGTGGAAACAAAAGCAAACTCATGACTGGACCTTAAAAATCATGTTTTAATTCTGCAGAGCTTGCTACCATCACTTTCTGTTAAAGTTGGATACTGGTGCTGGCTTAGAAGAAATGATGGAGAGAGAATCAATCCCGGTCGATAATTGGGTTATTTTTGGATGGGAAGGGAAAGGATATTTTTTTCTCCCTTGACAGGCTGTCCTCTTTCTGTCAGCATTCATCCTATACGCCCTAGGGAGTTGAACAAACATACACAGAGCCTGGTTTTCCCTAGTGTGCAATTGTGTGCTTTCCCAGATGCAGAGGGCATGTTAACCCAGGCTTGGCTGCTGGGCTTGGGAGAATCTATGGGCTTACTAGCAGCACAAGTTAGAGAAGGGATGCTTGTCATTTCGAGTGTGACTTGACAATGAAGTATTTACTGGACACTACATTTATATGCTATCTTCACATTGAGACTAGTGTTTTGTTTGAGCCTTGCTTTCTTCCACATAGCAGAGACCTTGAGCCCCACTGACCATGGAAATTAGCAGCAGAGACTCAGAGTATTCAATATGGGCTCTTTTTACATCCATGATGGCATTGAATCTATGCAAAGACCCTGGAAGGTGTAAAACTCCTACCCACTGCATTGCTTTAGGATACACACTGGACTGTTAACTGTAGGGTCAATGGTTCAAACCCATTAGCTGCTCCTTAGAAATCCTATACAGGGTCATTGTGAGTTGGAATTGACCTGACAGCACTTAACAACTACCAACCAATGACTGTATCAGTCAGAGTTCTAGGAAGAAACAGATGGCACCATCAAACTGGGACATGTAAGAATGGTATAAAGAAGAGACAGTTTCAAAGGTATGGACAATGTGTAGGGAAATCAAAGGACAGTGAAGGGTGCCGGATAGTGACAAAGGGACATTGTTTCTACCTCTAGACCTAGAGTGATTAGGGGATCCCATGATCACTTAGCCCTAGGGGCAGGAAAGGCTAGGAGCAAGAGATTCTGACTTTCCCCTAAAGATCAATAGTCAGCTGTCCTGGGAGGATGAGCAGTCCATATCATTGTCCCCCTGCCCTGAATCTCGTGTTGGAGTCTCCCATTGACCAAACTCAACTGGAAGGAAGCTTTTGGATATGGTTTGTCTCCATCAACTTCCTGGGCTCCGAGATAGTGTAAGTCCACAGTTACCAAGTTGATTCTATCGGATAGTGACCCTATATAAGATTTCTGAGACTGTAAATCATTATAGGGGCAGACAAGCTCACCTTTCTCCCAGAGAGCTAATGGTGGGATTGAACCACCAAACTTGTGGTTAACAGCTCAATGTTTAACCCACAGTGTTGTTGTTGTTGTTGTTAAGTGCTATCAAACAGTTTTCGACTCACAGCCACCCTGTGTAGAGTTTCCAAGGAGAGGCTTTGAGTTTGAACTGCCCACCTTGTGGTTCAAACCAACCACAGTCCAATGCTTATCTACAGCGCCACACACACAGTATAGCAGAATAGAAATGGGGTTTAGAAGACAAACAAAACTATACAGTAAGCTGTCATTTCACACTTAGAGAGAACAAGGTTCAACCCCAAACCAAGTGATAGCAGTCCTAAAGGACAGAGGAGAACTGCACATATGGTTTTCAAGGCTGTAAATTGTTACAGAAGCAGACTGTCCTATTTTCCTATCATGGAGTGGCGGATGGATTTGAACAGCCTATCTTTCGGTTAGCAGAAGAATGCTTAACCACTGTGTCACTCAGGCTTCTTGAACACGTGTCCAAGATTACCCAGCTACAATAAGAATTCATTTACACACAACTCAGAAATTCTATTTTCGGGCAAGTGAGGTTATTGCATCATTGAGCCTTAGGCATTTCTAGACCATTCTGTCATCCATCTATCCAACCAGCATTCATTTTTATTAATTTTAATAGTTTATTTTTCTGTCATTGAATATATATACAGCAGAATATACACCAATCCAACTATTTCTGCATGTTCAATCCAGTGGCATTGGTCACACTGCACAAATCTCCATTTCTGAATTGTTCCTTACCCATTAGCATAAATGTACTGCCCCCTAAGCTTCCTACCTAACCTTTCATGTTGCTGTTTTCAGTTTGATCTCATACAAATAGTTCTATGAAAGAGCACAATGCTTTAGGCATGCTTTTATTTTATTTTTTTTCAAAATTAATTAAACTACTCTGTTGTTTGGTTTATAGAAGGCTTCAGGGGATACTTTTGGTTTGTGATGTAAGGTTGGGCAGCCATTTTGTGGGTTCATTCAGCATCAGTGACCCCAGAAAGTCTCAAACAACATGTATTGAAAACATGCTTTGTGCAAATGTTCTGCCAAATAATACATAGCCCTTACTCTCAAGGCATTCCTAAAACTAAGTACAACACAATTTATGCATCCTTGTATGATTGCAGTTATGAAAGTGCTTTGCAAAGCCAGGTGCACATAAAACGTAACAAAATGATTCCTAATTCTGCAGTAGAGACTCAGGGAGCAGTTCACAGAGATCATACTTGAATTGGGCCTTGCAGTGTAAGTCTCGGTTTTGCAGGCTCAGAGTTAGGGAAGGTGTTCCAGGCAAATGGAGTGCCATTTGCAAAAGTGTGGCTGTGAGTTATATGATGGGCTAATGCGTCAGAGTGCAAAGTCGTTTGAACTGCAAGGTCGGTGGTTCAAGCTCACATGCTGCTCCTTGGAAACCCTATACAGGGTTGCTACAGCTTGTAATCGAGTTGATGGCACTTAACAACAACAACAACAACAACAACAACAATGTCAGAAGAGCTCTGAGCAGCCTGGTAGGACAATGGAGGACAGAGATTTGGAGGTTGGTAGTCCCTGGTGATGAACTTGGAAAGATCCATTAGCTTCTGATTGCTACACTTGTGGCATGTCAAGAGCTGGGTTGTACAGTCTTGTATCAATTACTGCAGGAAAGTTAATAAAGAACTGGGACTGAGCCAAGCTCTCCTGGTACCCCTTGCATTATGCCCAGAGCCCATAATATACTCCCAGATCAGAGGCTTTAGAGAGGGTCCCCTCTGGCTGATGTATCAGTTGTCTAGTTCATGGCAGTCATGGATTGACTTGTATCAGCTTGACTGGGTTAGAGTCCTTAGTGGTTTGACAGTTATGTGATTGATCCGCCATGATGTGATCTGATGGGATAAACCAATAAGAGGATTAAAGGTGGGATACTGTTGTTCTTAAGGCCCGTTGAATCAGTTCTGACTCATAGAGACCCTGTATAGTGTTTCAGAACTACTGGCCTTGTAGTTAGCAGTCCAGTTCTTATCCTACCAGAATTCCACCATCTTTTATCTCATCTCATTAGATGTAAGGAAGATTCCCAAGGGTGTGACTTGCAACACCTTTTATCTTATAAGAGATAAAAGGATAAAGAAGTGAGCAGAAAAGGGAGACCTACAACCACCAAGAAAGAAGAGCTGGATGGATACATCCTTTGGACCTGGGGTTCCTACGCTGTGAAGCTCCTAGGTCCAAGGCAAGATGGATGGCAAGATACATGGAGATCTTCAAGGAATACAGATCTACAGATTCTAAAAGAAAACAAGGACTTTTTCTATAGTAGGTGTTCTGGATTCAGACTTCAAGCCTCCTCAACTATGAAAGGATAAATTCCTGTTTTTAAAACCATCCACTTGTGGTATTTCTGTTAGGCAACACTAGATAACTAAGACAGTATTCTGCTTTGGAAGTTTCTTAAGAATGGGGAAGAGGACTAGAACGTCCTTTAATATCACACAAACAGTAAACATCATGGTATTGAAAAGCCCAGGCCAGAAGTTGAAAGGCCTCTATTTAGTTCCAATGCTATGTTAGTTGGCTGTGTGACCTGGAGAACATGGCCACTCATTTATAATTGGTAGTACCAAAAGCTTTCTTTACTAGGTGAACTAAACACATGTGCATGAAAATGTATTACGAAATGTAAAGTGTTGTATAAATAGGATTCCTATAATTTCTTATAATACAAAGCAAATTTTGCAATTGGCTTTGTTGTTGTTGTTAGGTGACATCAAGTCAGTACAAACTCACAGAGACCCTGTGCACAACAGAACAAACACTGCCCGGGTCTGGGTCAACCTCACAATCATTGCAAGGACTGAGTCCATAGCTGCTGTCACTTTGCCAATACATCTTGTTGGGGGTCTTCTTCTTTTTCTCTGACCCACCATTTTACCAAACATAATATTTTTCTCCAGGGACTGGTCTCTCCTGATAATACATCTGAATTATGATAGCCAAAGTTTGGTCATCTTAGCTTCCAAGGAGCACTCTGGCTGTACTTCTTCCAATACAGTGCTGCTTGGTTCTTTTGACAATCTGGTACTTTCAATAGTTTTCTCCAACACCCTAACTCAAATGCATCAAATTTTCAGGATCTTCCTTATTCATTGTCCAACTTTTGCATGCATAAGAGATTATTAAGAATACCATGGCTTGAGTCAGGGGCACCTTATTCCTCAAACTGCCATCTTTGCTCTTCAACACTTTAAAGAGGTCTTGTGCAGCAGACTTACCTAATGCAATACGTTGTTTGAGTTCTTCACTGCTGCTTCCATCAATGTTGATGAGTGACCCAAGTGAAATGATGTCTTTGACAACTTCAAACTTTTCTCCATTTATATGGATGTTGTTTATTGGTTCAGTGGTGAGGAGTTTTGTTTTCTTTGCATTGAGATGCAACTCATACTGAAGACTGTGATCTTTGATCTCCATCAGTATTTTAAGTTCTCTTTGCTTTTAGCAAGCAAGGTTGAATTAGCTGTATTTCACAAGTTGTTAATGAGTCTTCCTCCAATCCTGATGTTTATATTCTTCTTCATATAATCTTCATTTAATCTTGAAGATCAGATTGAATAAATATGATGAAAGAATACAACCCTGGCACACACCTTTCCTAATTTTAAACCATTCAGAGTTCCCTTGTTCTACAATGGCCTCTTCTTCTATGCACAGATTCCTCATGAGCACAATTAAATGTTTCAGAATACTCATTATGCAGTCCATGACTTGTCATGATCTACACAATCAATAAAGCACAGGTAAACATCTTTCTGGCATTCTCAGCTTTCAGCCAAGATCCATCTGATGTCAGCAGTGACATCCCTCATTCCATGTCCTCTTCTGAATCTGGCTTGAACCTCTGGAAGTTCTCTGCCAATGTATGGTTGCAGCCATTTTTTTATTACCTTTCGTAAAACTTCACTCACATGGGATATCAATGGTATTGTCCTATGATTTCCACATTCCATTTGGTCACCTCTCTTTGGAATGGGCACAAATATAGATCTCTTCTAGTCAGTTGGCCAGGTGGTTGCTTTCAAATTTCTTGGCATAGATGAGTGAGTGCCTCCAGTGCCACATCAGTTTGTTGAAAGATTTCAATCTGTATTCCATCAATTCTAGAGCCTTGTTCTTTGCCAATGCCTTCGGTGCACCTTGGACTTCTTCCATCAGAATCATTGATTCTTGATTGGATGTACCTGCTGATATGGTTTTGATGATTTCTTTTTGGTACAGTGACTCTGTGTATTCCTTCCATCTTCTTTAGATGTTTTCTGCATCATTCAATATTTTGCCCACAGAATCCGTGAATACAGCAAGTTGAGGTTTGAATTTTTTCTTTAGTTCCCTCAGCCTGAGTAACACTTGAGTGTTACTTGTGGTTTTCTAAGTCCAGGTTAGAAAATCAAAGTAAAAGTCTACATCTTTGCATATTTCATATAATATTTGCCTTTGTGTTCTCGAGCTGATGTTTGAAATATTCTGTTCAGCTCTTGTACCTCCTCACTTCTTCCATTTACTTTAGCATCTCTATGGTGGACATCAAGTTTCAGAGTCTCTTCTGACATTCAATTTGGTCTTTTCCTTCTGTCTTGTCTTCTTAGTGATCTTTTGCTTTCTTCCTGTGTGATGTTCTTAATGTCATCTCATAATAATTCTGGTCTTCAGTCATTAATGTCCAATACATCAAATGTGTTATTCTGATGATCTCTAAATTCAGGTGGGATATATTCAATGTCATATTTTGGCTTTCGTCTACTTGTTTAAGTTTCTTCAACTTCAGCCTGAATTTGCAAATAAGCAGTTGATGGTCTGTTCTATGGACTGCCCCTGACTTTGTTTTGGGCTATGATATGGCATTTCTCCTCCATCTTTTTCCACAGAGGTAGTCAATTTGTTTTCTGTGTGTGCCATCTGATGAGTTCCAGGTGTCTAGTACTTTTTATGTTGTTTAAAATAGGTATTTACAATGAACAAGTCATTGGAGTTGCGAATTTCTGTCACCTTAAACCCAGCATTGTTTCTATCAACAAGGCCATATTTTGTTTCAAACTTTGCATTGCCAGTAATTATCAGTACATCTTGTTTGCATGTTTGATCAATTTCAGACTGACCAGTAAACATAATTCTTTATTTTCATCATCACTGGCTTTAGTGGTTGGTGAGTAAATTTGAATAACAGTGGTTTTAATTGGTCTATCTTTTAGGTGTATGGATATTATCCTTTGACAGATACTATTGTATTTCAAGACAGATCTCAATAAGTTCTTTGTGATAATGAATACAATGCCATTCGTCTTCAATTTGTCATTCCTGGCAGAGTGAATCATGCGATTGTCAGATTCAAAATGGCCAACACTAGTCCATTTCAGCTCTCTAGTGCTTAGGAAATCAATGTTTGTGTGTTCCATTTCATTTTTGACAATTTCCAATTTCCCTACATTCATACTTGGTACATTACATGTTCCTATTATTAATGAATGTTTACAACTGTTTCTCCTTATTTTGACTTGTGCTCTATCAGCAAATGAAGGTCTGAAAACTTACTCTACTCATATCATCACAGTCACTTCTACTTTGAGGAGGCAACATTTCCCCAGCTGCTTTTTGAGTGCCTTCCAACCTGAGTGGCTCATCTTCTGGCAGTATATCTGGCAATATTCTAGTGTTCTTTATAATGTTTCAGTATTCATTATTCTGGTGTTGACAGTGTTCCACTGCTATTCGTAATGGTTTTAGTGATGAAATATTAGGAATTAGTCCATCTCTCCTTCCTCCTAGTCTGTCTTTGTCTGGAAGCTCAGCTGAAATCTGTCCACCATGAGTGACCCTGCTGTCATTTAAAATTCTGGTGGCATAGCTTCCAGAATCACGGCAACATGCAAACCACCATAGTATTGCAAAATGGCTTTAACATTATCATATTATTCTTCTGTAAAATAGTGGGTCATTTTGGATATTAATATTTGTTGTTATTAATAGTTGTCATCTAGTTAGCATTGATCTATGTCAACCTTATGCATAAAAGAATGAATTATTATCCAGGCTCATAGCGTCTTCACAATTGTTGGCATATTTGTGTCCATAGTTTTGGGTATTGTATCAATCCATCTCATTGATTTCCCTCATTTTCACTGGCCATTGGCTTATCCAAAAATGATGTCCTTTTCTAGAAATTGGGCTTTCCTGGTGATGTATCCCAATGAAGTGAGCTGAAATCTTGTCATCCTTAATTCTACGGAGCATTCTGGTCACATTTGTTCTTAGACTGATTTACTTATTCTTCTGGTGACAATTTGTAGTATATTAAATATCCAATGCATAATTCTTCTGTCTTCCTTCTTCATTGTTCAGCTTTTGCATGCATATAAAGCTGAAAAGACCATGGAAAGACCCATGGCTTGGGTCAGATCCACCTTAGTCATCAAAGTGAAGGGATTGCATTACTTGATTTTGGTCATATAGGAGAATGCACTCCCTTTTCTACTTTTAGGAACATCTACCACTTACTGGCATGGGCCACTTTATTCCCTTATTAGCATTAGTCAGCAATTGCTGAGATGGTGCGGAAATGGTATGAAACAAGTCAGTGTCTGTGGAGAGCTTCTTCTGTGTCTTGCACTTGTTTAAGCACAGTGAAGCCTGCGAGAACTGGAACCTTTTTCTTTCTTTCTTTTTTTTTTTTTTAATCTCCTGCCTTTTAGCGGAGTTTTCCTTACACAGGTTTGCATTTTATTTAGATTCAGATTTTCACAAGTTTTAATATACAAATTAAAAAAACAGCATAGTCAAAATGTGTTTCACAAGGTTGGCTCCACTGCCATCTTATGGAAGTGGAATGCCAGGCCCTTCTTCAGGCACAGCAGTTGGTTTCTACTCACTGGGAGCAACAGAGAAGTCAGGAATGAGAGGAGGAGATGGAATGTGTGGCTAATTGCCTCCATGAACAACTGCCTCCTTTGCCATTAGACCAAAAGAACTGGGGGGTACCTGGTTACCATAACTGAACACTTTGATCAAGATTCTATAGGAGAAGGGGGTAAAATACAAAACAGAATTTAAAATATTCATGGGCTCCAGACTTTCTGGATAGATGGAGGCTGGGTCATCTGTATTTCATAAAAAACCAAGTTGGTAATAGCAGAAATGAAGAAGCCTGCTCTATGACATATACTGAACAAGGTAGTGCACTTACTTGTCTGTCAGTTTATCATACTGTGGTGGCTTGCATGTTGCTGTCCTGCTGGAAGCCATGCTAGCTATACCAGCAGATTCACTCATACTTCATAGTCTCAGCAGTGATTCCAGACTAAGACAGACTAGAAAGAAGGAACAGGAGGTTCACTGCTGAAGATTTAGATACTGAAGCCCTTACAAAGAGCAGTAGAACATTGTCTGATACAGTGCTGGGAGATGATTCCCTCAGGTTGGAAGGCACTCAAAATATGACCGTGGAAGAGCTGCCTCCTCAAAGTAGCATTGACCATAATGACATGAATGGAGCATTGTTCCAGGACCTTCATTTTCTAATGGGGCACAATTAAAATGAGAAGTAAAGCTTCAAACTTACATTAATAATTGGAATACGGAATGCATAAATTATAAATCTAGGAAAATCAGAAGTTGCAAAAAAAAAATGAAGTAGAGCACATAATGATAGACATGCTAGGTGTTAAGTGGTGCTGAGTCAGATCTTACTCATAGCAACCCTGTATAGGGTTTCTGAGGAGTGGCTGGTGAGTTTCAACCACTGACCTTGTGGTTCAAACCAAACTTGCTTATTCTATAGAGCTACACAGAGACTCCATCTGAGGTAATTGGGAGCAGAAATGGAGAGGGTTTGGTCATTTCAAATAAGATAATCATAAGGTTTACTTGCCATAAATGGCAAATTGAAGAATGGCCTCATATTCATAATCAAAGATAACATTTCAAGATCTATCTTAATGTACAAAAATACTGTCAAAGATATGTTAATATCAGTATCCGTACCTCTACGAGGAAGGTCAGTTAACATGAGTAGTATTTTTCAAATATACATAACAACCACTTTCTTGTTGCTGTGATTCTGGAAGCTATGCCACCAGTATTTTAAATAACAGCAGGGTCAACCATGGTGGACAGATTTCAGCTGAGCTTCCAGAGTAAGGCAGACTATGAAGAAGGAGAGACAGACTAATTCCAAATATTTATTCACTGATAACCTTATGAATAACAGTAGAATCCTAAATTTAGAGATCATATGAAGAACAAATTTGATCCATTAAACACTAAAGACCAAAGACCAGAAAAGTTGTGGGATG
>NW_006408810.1:2527947-2533743 GCF_000296735.1 Chrysochloris asiatica | reverse complement strand
AGGATGGCCAAACTTCGTCATTCATACTTCAGATATATTGTCAGGAAGGACCAGTCGCTGAAGAAGGATATCATGTTTGGTAAGGTGAAGAGTCACAGAAAAAGAGGAAGACCCCCAGCGAGATGGATTGGCAAAGTGGCAGCATCAGTGGGCTCAAGTAGGGCAACAACAGTGGGGTTGGCCCAGGACTGGGTAGTGTTTTGTTCTGCTGTGCATATGGCTGTTATGAGTTGGTACTGACTCGATGGCACCTAACAACAAC
Organism: Chrysochloris asiatica; assembly: GCF_000296735.1. NCBI lineage: Eukaryota > Metazoa > Chordata > Mammalia > Afrosoricida > Chrysochloridae > Chrysochloris > Chrysochloris asiatica. Next base: position 2,533,481 of record NW_006408810.1, on the reverse strand, counting down.
AACAACTGTCAGATAGCACCAGAATATTGACTATTTAAACACAATGAAGAGGACCAGAATATTGTCTGATATAGTGCCAGAAGGTGAATCCCTCAGGTTGAAAGGCACTCAGAACAAGACTGGGGAAGCACTGCCTCCTCAAAGTAGAGTTGATCATAATGGCATGAGTATAGTAAAGCTTTCAGACCGTCATATGCTGATAGAACATAAGTCAAAAGAGGAGAAACAGCTGTAAACATCCATTAATAATTGGAACATGGAATGTACTAAGTATGTATCAAGGAAAATTGGAAGTTGTCAAAAATGAAATGGAATTCATAAACAATCAATAACAGGTATTAGTGAGCTGAAAAGAACTGGTGGATCTAACCATTTTGGATCTAACAATCACATGGTTTACTGTGCCAGGAATGATAAATTGAAGAGGAATGGCATCATTTCATCATCAAAAGAACATTTCAAGATCTGTCTTGAAATACAATGCTGTGATAGGATAATAGCCATATGCCTACAAGGAGGACCAGTTAATACAATTATTATTCAAATTTAACCACCAATTACTAAAACAAGTGATGATGAAATTGAAGAATTCTACCAACTTCTTCAGGCTGAATTTGATCAAACATTCAATCAAGATATATTGATAATTATGGACGATTGGAATGCAAACGTTGGAAACAAAAAAGAAGGATTGATAGTTGGAAAATATGACCTTGTTGATAGAACTGATGCTAAAGATCACATGATAGAAATTTGTAACATCAGTGACTTATTCATTGTAAATACCTATTTTAAACAACATAAAAGACGACTTTACACATGGACCTCACCAGATGGCCTACACAAAAATCAAATTGACTACACCTATAAAAAGATACAGTGGAAAAGCTCCATATCATCAGCTAAAACTAGGCCAGGGGCAGATTGTGGAGCAGACCATCAATTGCTTGTATCCAAGTTCAGACTGAAGCTGAAAGTTAAAACAAGTCCATGAGAGTCAAAATATAGTCTTGAATAGATCTCACCTTAACTTAGAGATCATCCCAGGAGCAGATTTGATGAATTAGACCCTAATTACTGAAGACCAGCAGAGTTGTGGGATGACATCAAGAACATTATACAGGAAGAAAGCAAAAGGTCACAAAGAAGACAAGAAAGAAGGAAAAGACCAAAATGGATGTCAGAAGAGACTCTGAACTTACTCTCTGGCTTAAAGATGCTAAACCAAATGGAGAAAAAGAGGAAGGAAAACAGCTGAACAGAAAATCTCAAAGTCAAATATAATGAAATACACAAAGATCTATAGTTAGAAAACCAAAAGGGATGAATACACTCAGCATTTCTCAAGTTGAAAGAACTGAAAAAAATGCAAGCCTCAATTTGCAATATTGAAGGATTTTATGGGCAAAATATTGAGTGAAGCAGAAAGCATCAAAAGAAAATGGAAGGAATACACAAAGTCACTGTACCCCAAAAAACTATCGATGTCCAACCATTTCAGGAAGTAGCACATGATAAAGGACCAATGATTCTGAAGGCAGATGTCCAAGATGACTAAAGGAATTAGCAGCAAACACGTTTCCTGTGATTGATAGAATACATATTGAAATCTTTCAACAAACTGATGCAGCACTGGAAGCACTTACTCATGTATGTCAAGCAATTTGGGAGACACCTACTTGACAAATTGGAAGAAATCCATATATGTGCCCATTCCAAAGAGCGATTACCTTTAAAAATGCAGAAATCAAATTGATTGGTGTCAAATCATTGGACAATGCCATTATTACATGCAAGTAAATTTTTGCTAAAAATAATTAAAGAACAGCTGCAACAGTACATTGACAGGGAACTGGATTCAGATGAGAATGTGGAATGAGGAACGTCAGATGGATCTTGGTTGAAATCAGAGAATACCAGAAAGATGTTTACCTATGCTTTACTGATTATGCAAAGGCTTTAGATTGTGTGGATCATAACAAGTTATGGATAACGTTGTGGAGAATGAGTTTTCCAGAACACTTAGTTGTGCTCATAAAGAATCTGTCCATAGACCAAGAGTTAATGTTTGAACAGGAGAAGGGAACACTGAATGGTTTTAAATCAGGGAATGTGTGTTCCAGGGTTGTATTCTTTCACCATAGTTGTTCAATCTGTATGCTCGGCAAGTAATCCAAGAAACTTTATTATATGAAGAAGGGTGTGGCATCAGGATTGGAGGAAGACTCGTTAACAACCTGTAATATGCAGATGACACAACTTTTCTTGCTGAAATCCAAGAGGATTTAAGAGAGACTTATGATGAGGATCAAAGACCACAGCCTTTGGTTTGGGTTGCACCTCAATGTAAAGAAAACACAAATCCTCACAGCTGGACCACTAAACAACATCAAGAAAATAGGTGGTCTCTTCTCACATTGTCTATTCAGGGAGGATACTGTGTGTCTGGCAAGTAAGATTCTAGTACAGCTCTAATCCTTAATGCTAGTCTGGCCCCTGAAACCACCTGAATGTATGAAAAATGGTTGCCACTGAATTGACACTAACTCATGGTGACGCAATGTCTGTCAGAATAGAATGGTGCTCTATAGGATAATCAGTGACTTATCTTTTGCAAGTTGATCACCAGACTTTACTTCAGATGCACCTCTGGGTGGACAGGAATCTTTAATTTTTCCATTAGCAGCTGAGCATGTGAATTCTTTGCACCACCTATGGGCTCCCCCTGATTCTATGCCACGCTCTACAGATATGGTACAGTGAATGATGGCTTTTCAGTCATAGTGTTTGCTGTTGTCAAGTGCTGTCAAGTCAATTCTGACTAATAGCGACACTATATCAGGTTTCTGCGGAGTGACTGTTGAGTTTGAACTGTTGATCTTGTGATTTGAACCGACTTTGCAGCCCAGTGTTTATCCTACAATGATACATCAGGACTCCCACCAAATGACTGAATGGGACCATGCAAATGAGAATTGGTTAGTTTTTCCATCCCACTGGATTTGAAGGGAGCCATCTCAGAAGTATAGATCTGGTGTAGTGCTGTAGGATAAGCACTAGACTGCAAGGTCAGTTCGAACCACAATGTCTGCTGTGCAAGCTCACCAGCCACTCCTCAGAAACCCTATACAGGGTCACTGTGAGTTGGAACTGACTCAACGGCACTTAACAACAATAACAACAATCTCAGAAGCAGAATCAGAGGATCCTAGGACCATTAAGAAAGAAGAGCCTTGGGTAGAACATGAGATCTCTGTGTGGAAAAATGGTGGCAACAGAGGTGGCCTATATACAGAATGCAGCATGGAGAGACAGAGCAGATAGATTCCAGAAGCAGGGACCAAGACAGAGGTCAAGGGGCAACATGGCCAAGAGGCCAGTGATGAGAGAGAGGTGGGCTTGCAGAAAGACTGAGAAGAGGTAGTCCTAACCAAAGCAGTCCTGTATCTTGAGCTGCTTCTGATCCCAAATAGTGCCCTGTTCACATCCCCGATAAGCCCCTTACTGATGAGTATTTTCTGTGAGTTCTGCATGGTCATTGCAACAGATGATCAAACCCATCAGAGAAATAGAGTGCTGCTGGTGTCTGATAGGATAAAGCATTTTGTAGGGTACAGGCATGTCTGACCTCAACCTCACAGGAATCAATCATCCTTGGACTGATTTTTAGTTTGATTCTCCTTCTCCTTTGTGAAGTCAGAGGAGAACACACATGGCCCCATGCAGTTTTTGAGACAACACATCCAAAAGAGCAAGAATACTCTTACATGAATTTGTTTTGGATTAGAAGTGTAGGATTCCATGTCAATAGCAAAGTTCCTAATTTACAGACCACTGAGGAAAAACTCGTGACGCTCCATGGCAATCTGTTTCTGTAAAATGTGCAGTCTTAGAAACCCTATGAGACAGGACTCTGTCCTAGAGAGTTACTCTGAGTCAGAACTCATTTGCCAGATGGTGATAGGTTAAATATTTTTGTAGGCTGAAAATGAGACCTCAAAGAATATTGGGAAGATAATGAACTTGATGCTTAAGACACATAAATATTTCAGAAAACCCAAATAAAGGATACAAAGCCCGTCAGATGGAAACATGCTCAAGATTTTCACAGAAGATACATCAGACTTAGGCACTAAAGCCAACATGCTTAACTTTGAGCTCTGAGCCCTCTGGGTCTCAGTGAATGTGTGAGCAAGAAAACACTTGCTTTATAAATAGTTGGAATTTGGTGTGGATCTTAATCCGAAACTAATTAATACCCTCATGGTATCATAAGCCATTTAAACAATTGGAAATGTGTAAAGCAACCAATCCCATTTCCTTGTTATCTGGAAGAACACTTGTTATGCTGTGGGAATTCACCAATCCTCCCAAGCTGAGTTTGCAAAGACACGCTTTATCATAAATATTTCTGCTGCAGTTTGCCTGATCTGAAATTAATATTTCATGAAGGAAAAACAGCAGTGTTTTTACAGTAAAAATTGTTTCCTTTTTTGCTCTCAATCTTTTCTCACTTATTCTTCCATGACAAAACTTATAAAAAGACTCACCTTAGTTATAAGAAGAATCGTTCTATGACTGTGTACCTGACCAGATACTTGTGTATGTAATGACCCAAAGTCAAATAGGAATTGGTAAAGAGGATAGCAGAACCAGGCAAGAAGGTAAGATGTAACTGTGCAGCTAAACTGGGTCAAGGCCAGAGGACAAAAACTCAGTTAAGGTTTGATGCTTTTTCTCATTAAAAGAGGCAAAGAGGAAAACACTTGTGTGAAGCTCCAAACCATTTCCACATGACATACAGCATGTATCCAGTTCTCTCTCTATGAGGGTAAGTAAAAAGCATTGCTGCAAAATTAGAAAGCTTTTATTAAACAGAAATATGAAACTGTGAAGCTATTGTTTCTCAACACAACCTCCATCTAGATTTATATACTTATGAAGGTGGCAAGTCCTGTTGTGGGGCTGCAGGCTAAGCACTTGACCATAAGGCTGGTATGAACCTTAAAAAAATTGCTGGTTCAAACTCACCAGCCACTCCTCAGAAACCCTCCACAGGGTCGCTATGAGTCAGGATTGATTTGAAGGCATTTAGCAACCACATCAACAACAACAACCGCGACCACAGGTCAGTTTGGACTGCAAGGTCAACGGTTCAAGCTGCTCCTCAGAAACTTATACAGGGTTTCTATGAGTCAGAATTGATTGGATGTCACCTAGCAAAAACAAAAACAAGGGTGGATGGAAAAAAAAATGTGGGTGCAACTCTCCTGTCCTTTTTCTCACCAATGTATTTATCTAGTTACTTAAAACTTCTCCATAATAGGCACCCATGATCATTCTGTATACTGAGCAAATAATCAGAGACGCTGGTTTATACGAATAAACAAAAACAAAAAAATGTAACATCAGAGCTGGAGGAAGACTCATTAGCAATTTGTGATATGCAGATGATACAACCTTGCTTGCTGAAAGTGAAGAGGACTTGAAACATTTACTTATGAAGATCAAAGAGCACAGCCTTCGATATGGAT
>NW_006408810.1:2508551-2526807 GCF_000296735.1 Chrysochloris asiatica | reverse complement strand
CTATTGAAAACACAATGGCCTGGGTCAGGCGCACCCTAGTCCTCAAGCTGACATCTCTGCTCTTCAATACTTTCAAAAGTTCCTGTGCAGCAGATTTGCCCAGTGCAATACTTCGTCTGATCTCTTGACTGCTACTTCCTAGTGAGACTAGGACAGGCATATTACTGAGATAACTTGTCTGCAGCCATCCACTGATCACAGAGAAATGTTTAAGCACCTTTTGCTTGGAATAAACCTGTGCACGTGTGAACACAAACTTTAATACCAATACTTTTATGACTTACCAACTTATAATCACTTCTAACATATTCAAAATGGTGGATGTATTAGGATTGAAGAAGAGAAAAAACGGTGAATATTTGGAAAATGGTCCCTGTGTGTGTGTGTGTGTGTGTGTGTGTGTGTTTATGCAGGTATGCACACTCATGAATGTGTTTTAAATAAATAGCTGAAATCAACATTTCTCATATATATATAGACATACACACACACCCACACACACATATAAGTCCTGGTGTGGTGCTGTGGGTTAATTCACTGGACTGCAAAGTTGGTTTGAACTTCAGTATCAATGGTTCAAGGTCACTAGCTGCTGCTTGGAAACCCTCTACAGGGTTGCTATGGGTGGGATCTGACTCAACAGCACTTAACAACAACATATTTATATAAAGAGTTTTGGTAGTGTAGTGATTGAGTTGGGCTGCTAACCTCAGGGTCAGCAGTTCAAAACTACCAGCTGTTCAGCAGGAGAAAGATGAGGCTTTCTACTCCCATAAAGATTTACAGCCTTGGAAACCCTAGACAGAGTTGCTATGAGTTGGAACTGACTCCATGGCACATAACCAAAATATATGTGTAGATATCCATTTTTGGTTATAATTCAGAGTTATATATATTTTTCTTCAGATGTTAGAATAGATGCTCACTCTTACAGGAAAATGTATGCTGATTGGATTTTCAGTTTTTATACCCTGGCCAGTTCAATCAGCTAAATTTTGTTAAATATAACCTTTAATTTTATTGGCTTTCTGATGGATGGAGGCATTTATAGTCAAATGGATTATTAATATAGTTTTTTTTGTGTGTGGAACAAGGCTGATTGCCCCCTTGTTTTTCTGCGATTAAGTATGGGTGTATTTTTAAAAGATTCTGCTACTGTCTTGGTAACAAGGAACTCATCTGAGTGTCTTGAGGCAATGGACACATGCCAACATTTTTTATTTAAAATAATTTGGAAAATGCCCTGAATGGACTAATGCAATCTATACTTTCTAAATTTATTATGGCTGATGGTTTTTGTTTTCAAAATCCATCTCCTTTCCTTTCCTGCTGTTGGGTTCTGCAGGGAGAGTCATCTTTCAATGGTGAGGTTACGCTTGTGCCCTTTAGAGCATTTTCTAGCTGTTGCTTTTTCCCCCTTTGTTCCTTCCCCCTATTCTTTTCTTTCCTTGCCCTCCCTTCTTCCTTCTGTCTTTAGCCTCCTCTTTCCTCTTTTCTTCTCCTGCTCCTCTTTCTTCCCTACTTTCCCTTTCTATATCAATATAATTAAAGTTATTTGACTATTCAGTCAACATAAAACTATCATATATAGGTGTCCTGGAGTGGTGCTGTGGGTTAATGTGCTGGACTGCAAAGTCAGTTTGAATCACAAGGTCGGTAGTTCAAGCTTACCAGCTGCTCCTCGGAAACCCTATACAGGGTCACTATGGGTTGGAACAGACACAATGGCACTTAACAACAAGTGTGGCACTGTAGGATAAGCTCTGGACTGTTAACTACATGGCTGATGGTTCAAACCCACCAGCCACTCCTCAGAAACCCTATACAGGATTGTTATGAATCAGAACTAATGCTTTCAGAAGCCAGGTCTTTCTTCTCAGTACCTCTGAATAGGTTTGAACTACCAAACTTTTGTAGTTGAGCATCTAAACTTTTGTGCCACATGGTGGCTATAATTGAGGGTAGGACCTTAAAAAGGTTGATGGGAAAATTCCTTTATCTATTAATTTAACTTTTCAATGAATTTCATGAAGCCCCCTGTGCAGCCATTTGAACATGTTGTCAGCAGTGACCAGTCTCTGGAGAAGGACATCATGCTTGGTAAAGTGGAGGGTCAGCAAAAGCTAAGACTTTCAGCATGATGGATTGACACAGTGACTGAAACACTGGGCTCGAACACAGCAACGGATGTCAAATGGAGCAGGACCGGACAGTGCTTCGTTCTGTTGTATATGGGGTTGCTCTGAGTTAGGACCAAGTTGAGGGCACTTCAACACACCTACATCTATCTCTATGTTCTTTAGCCAAGGTCTACTTCTATGCTTTCTGAGTGTTTTGAAGGTTTATTTCCTTTTGCCTTGCTTATGTTTTTGTTTAGATCTCATAAATGATGGTGATTAGGGGTAAGTACTGCTTGACCTAGATTAATCAGAACAGATCCACCTATGATTGCTTCTTCACTGATTAAATAAATGTATGAGGTGGGAACTAAAGACAAGTTTTAAGAAAAAGCAAGCTTTATGAATATAATTGGAGATTCTGTCCAACTTTTGCTAAACACATGCTGCAACTGAAGGATTCTTCAGGAGTGAAGACTGGAGTAGCCAGCCCTCCCTCCCCAATGCTGTTGTTGTTAGGTACCATTGAGTCGGTTCTGAGTCACAGTTTCCTTATATAAAACACTTGTTTTTGGTAGGTACCATTGAGTTGGTATGGACTCATAGCTACCCTATGCACAACAGAAAAAAACACTGTCCCGTCATGGGCCAATCTCACAATTGTTGCCATGCTTAAGCCCATTGATGTTGTCATTCTGCCAATTCATGTCATTGGAGGTCTTCCTCTTTTTCTCCGACCCTCCACCTTACCAAACATGATATTCTTTTCCAGAGACTGGTCCCTCTTGACAATATGTCCGAAGTATGACAGACAAAGTTTGGCCATCTTGGCCTCCAAGGAGCACTCTGGCTGCACTTCTTCCAGCACAGATCTGTTTGTTCTTTTGGTAGCCCATTGCACTTTCAATATTCTCCTCCAACACCATAATTTGAAAGCATCAATTCTTCTATGGTCTTCCTTATTAACTGTTCAACTTTCACATGCGAATATAAATGCTTAAATGTCCTTAAATGAAATATTGCCCAGTCCAGCACCATCCTCACCATTGCTGGTACCCCAGCATCCACTGTTGCTGCCATTGTGCCATTCCATCTTGTTGGGGGTTCCCCTTTTTTCTCTGTCCCTCCACTTTATGAAGCATGCTGTCCCTCTCCAGGGACTAGTCCCTCCTGATAATATGCCATAAGTATATTAGAAGAAGTATGGCTATCTTGGCTTCTAAGGAGCATTCTGGTGGTACTTCTTCCAACACAAATTTGTTTATTCTTCTGGAAGTCCAACACCAGACTCAAATGCATCAATTCTTGTACAATCTTCCTTATCCATTGCTCAACTTTCACATGCATATGAGGTTATTGAATATAACATGGTTTGACTCAGGTCCACCTTAGTCCTCAAACTGACATTCAGTGGGCAGTCAATAGTCAAGGAGTGGCTATTCTTTGAATAGTCATTTATTAAGCACCTGCTGTATGCTAGGCAAAAGAACCTTGGGTTACCAGCTAGGCTGCTAACCTCAAGGTCAGTAGTTCAAATCTACAAGTCACTCCACAGGAGGAAAATGAAGCTCTCTGTTCTCATAAAGATTTCTTGCCTCGGAAACCCTATACAGGGTCACTGTGAGTCTAAATCTACTTGGTGAAACACAACAATCACCACCTTGCTGGGCATTTTCAGAGGAGCTATTTTTTTTTTTTTTTTAAATAAAGTAGAGCCTCAACCCATTTGTGAATGTGTGTTATTGTTTTTGTTACGGTTAAGTGCCATTGAGTCAGTTCTGATCCATAGTGACTCTGTATAGGGATTCCAGGGAGTGGCTGGTGAGTGTGAACCTCTAACCTTGTGGTTCAAGCCGACTTTGCAGTCCGGTGCATTAACCCACAGTGCCACACCAGGAGTCCTGCACCAGACTGCAAAGCCGTTTGACCTGCCAGGTCAGCAGTTCAAGCTCACCAGCTGCTCCCCGGAAACCCTATACAGTGTCACTATGGGTCAGAATCGATTTGACGACACTTAACAACAACAACAAGAGAGCCTCAAAGATTTTTTTGGGAAACTTCCAACTTTAGAAAGGAGGATGAAACAAAAAGTCCATATAATCTCATCATGACTGGACTGAACGTAAAATAATGATGATATTGCAGGTATTCATTGATGAAGTCTGTTCGGGAAATGTCTAACTATATAACCATCAGTCCTATAAGTTTTTAGAGGACTTTATTGGACTTTAGGTAGCACTTTAAACAATGAACTGTAAAACAAAAGGTCAGTGGTTCAAATCCAACAGCCACTCCATGTGAGGAAGATGAGGCAGGCTTCTCTAATAAAACTTCACAGTCTCAGAAACCCTAAGGGCAGTTCTATTCTGTCCTCTGAGTTGGAATTGACTTGAAGTCAGTGGGCTTGAGTGTTTTGGGAAATGGTTTTAAAGACCCTAAACTCAAACTCCTTTAGCCCTGGACTGTAAGTGAGATATAGGCAGGTGAAACAGAGGACATGAATCTGAGGATGGACTGTTGGGCTCTGTAGGGCAGGGGGTCACGGAGCCCCGACTCCTCTGGCTGCTTAGTGGGTGGCTCTGGGCACACTCTGTTTCCACTGTTGCCTTCTCAGAGGCAGCTACCCAGCAGCAGGAGCAACAACAACGGCACAATGGTGATGAGAAGAACAGGAAGCAGGCGCCCATAAAGCTTTAATATGGTGTTCACACAACATCGAAATCACATAGTGCCCTTCCCAGAATGCATCCTGGACTTTAGACAAAGCACACCTATAATAATCAACCATTTACTGCACATCAGGACTGCAGCTAACAAATTCTGTGAAATTTAGGTTCCCTGGCATGTCAACAATCCAAATGACCAGATTTCTCAATATTGAGCAATTCTGTCATTTTGTTCCATGAGAACTCCCCTGAGTCAAATCTGTCTGGGGAACAAATGCACAGTATGGATCCAATGAGTTCATTTTTTCATTTGTAACTTCAAGTACATTTAGAACTAAGCTCGGGACTACAAACCTTTTACATAATTGTTTCTTTATCCACTCTTTTATAGAATGACTCAGGACCTGTCACTTAATCGGATGTGAGGCAAATCTGTAAGACCAAGGAGGCTGAGAATTTAGCTCCCTGGGTGGTGCAGATAGTTAAACACTACCCTGCAATTTCAACATCTCAGCATAGCTGATGACAACTAGCCGAAAGGTGAATGGTTCAAACCCACTCAGAAACCCTTTATAAAATGAGACTGGAGATAGGCTTCTAAAAGGTCACAGCCTTGGAAGCCTTAGGGAGCAGTTGTATGTTGCATGCATGGGGTCACCAAACAAGTTGGAACTGAATCCCTGGTAACGCCCATCATCCCCAACAATGCGGGTAAGTGAATGGTGCCACTTGAGTCTCAGTTTCCTTAATATGAAAACTAGGGAAACACATGCATACTATACTTTCTCATAGGATTAATTTGAAAACTAAATGAGACAAAGGAAGTGAAAGTTCTTTGTAACATATAGACTGCTATACAAATATTGCTTAAGAAATAATTATTGAACAATTTCTATTTATCAGTACCTTAAAAGACCCTGGGGCTTGGAAAGTGTTTGAAAGGATTTATGTGGTTTGGGTCCCATGAATTGGCAACCAACTCAGCAGCAACTAACAACACCCACTATTACTGTGGTTGTTGTTGTTGTTGTTAGGTGCTGTGGAGTCAGTTCCTACTCATAATGACCTTATGCAAAAAGAATGAAACACTAAGTACTGATATGTTTCAAGTTCATTGCTGCTGTCACTGTGTCAATACATTTCCTTGGAGGTCTTCCTCTTTTTCATCGATTCTCCCCTTTAAGTATGATGTCCTTTGCCAGAGATTCCTAATAATATGCACAAAATATGGGAGAATGTCTCACCATCCTGACTTCTAAGGAGCACATTCCTACAAATTTGTTCTTCTGGCTACCCATGGTACGTTTAATATCCTTACTCAACATCATTATTCAAATACCTCAGTTCTTCTATGGCCTTCCTTATTCATTGTCTAACTTTCACATGCATGTGCGTCTACTAAAAGTACCAAGGCGTGGGTCAAATGTACCTTAGTCCTCAAACTGTTATATTTACTCGTCTGTCAGTTGGTTGTATTGTGGTGGATGCAGTTACTGTGATGCTGGAAGCTATGCTACTATTACTATTACTTTTCATTAAAAATGATTATTTTTCAGGGTCTTAGGATTTTTTAATAATTGTAAGGTACAGCCAAGACTTTGATAGGAAAAGGATTAAAATGAATATTTTAAAAAATGATAAATGAGAATAGCTTTCTGTAGAAATTGCTTTACCATGGAGCTCCTTTAGGTTAAAAATACCTAAAGAGGGGCCAAAGTTTAAGGATTCTAAATGAAGGTCTGTTTAAATGTAAAATCAACTCATGACAATAATACCAAAAATAATCATAGCCATTATCATCTACCTATTGTTGGCTGGACACTATCATATAAACATTTTCCATACCATCTCTCTTTCAATAATCAAGTAGACACTGTCATGCCATCAGTTCACCATGGACTTATGCTACCATTTTGTTTTGGTGTGGTGCTGTGAGTTAATGAGCTGGATTGTGAGTTAATGAGCTGGACTGTGAGTTAATGAGCTGGACTGTGAGTTAATGAGCTGGACTGCAGAGTTGTTTGAGCTGCAAGGTTCAAGCTCACCAGTCGCTCTTCAGAAACCCTATACAGGGTCGCTATGGGTTGGAACCGACTTGATGACACCTAACAATAACAACATATCTTTTTATGATGCTTTCTGAATCATTCATTATCTTGCCCATAAAAGATTTCAATATTGCAAGTCAAGGCTTGAATTGTTTCTTTAGTTCTTACAGCTTGAGAAATGCTGACTGTGTTCTTTCCTTTTGGTTTTTGCACATTTCATTATAATACTTGATTTTGTCTTCTCTAGGGGCCCTTTACAATTTTTTGTTTCGCTGTTTTACCCTTCATTTCTTCCATTTGCGTTAGTATCTGTATGCTGGAGAGTAATTTTCAGAGTCTCTTCTGACATCCATTTTGGCCTTTTCCTTCTTTCTTGTCTGGTTAGTGACCTTTTGTTTTCTTCCTGTATGATGTTCTTGATGTCTCCCACAACTCTTATGGTCTTTGATCATTAGTATCAAATCTGTTTTTGAGATGATATCTAAATTCAGATCGGATATGTTCAAGGCCAGATTTTGGCTCTCTTGGACTTGTTTTAATATTCTTCCTCTTCAGCCTATACTTGTATATTAGCAATTGATGGCCTATTTCACAGTCTGCCCCTGGACTTCTTTTGACTGATGATATGGAAATTTTCTATCATTTCTTCCCACAAATATAGTCAATTTGACTTCTGTGTATGCTGCCTGGTGAGGTCCATGTGCATTGTCATCTTTTATGTTGTTCAAAGTTATTTGTAATGAATAATTCATTGGTCTTGCAACATCATACTATGTGATCGCCAGCATTATATCTATCACCAGGGCCATATTTTCCAACTACTGATCCTTAATCTTTGTTTCCAACATTTGCATTCCAATCTCCAGTAATTATCAATACATCTTTATTATATGTTCGTTCAATTTTAAACTGAAGAAATTAGTTGTCATTGTTGTTAAGTGCTGTTGAGTCGGTTCCGACCCATAGCGACCCTGTACCGGGTTTCCGAGGCTGTAAATCTTTACGGGAACAGAACGCCTCATCTTTCTCCCGCGGAGCGGCTGGTAGTTTCAAACTGCTGGCCTTAAGGTTTGCAGCCTGATTCGTAACCACTACGTTACTAGAATTTCATCATCACTGGCTTTAGTGGTTGGTGCATAAATTTGAGTAATAGTTGTATTAAGCTGTCTTCCTTGCAGGCACATGGATATTATCCTATCACAGACAGCATTATACTTAAAGACAGTTCTTGAAATGTTCTTTTTATGATGAAAGTGATGGCATTCTTCTCCAATTTGTCATTCCCAGCATAGTAAACCATAAGACTGTCAGATTCAAAATAACCACTATCTGTCCATTTCAGCTCTTTAATGTCTAGGATATTGACCTTTATGCATTCCATTCCATTTTTGACAACTTACAATTTTTGTATATACGAATATACTTCCTACCTCCCAGGTTCTGATTATTAATTGATCCTTACAACTATTTCCTCATTCTGAGTTGTGTCCCATTAACAAATGAAGGGCCCAATAGCTTTATTGCATTTGTGTCATCGTGGTCAACTCTACTTTGAAAAGGCAGCTCTTCTCCAGTGGTATTTTAAGTATTTAAAATATTTAATATGGTACTTAAGAATCTTTCAATCTAACAGGCTCATATCTGGCAATATTCAGGTACTACTCATGATCTTTCTGTTACTCTCTGACAGTGTTCCACTGCTATTCATAAACAATCAGAAGGAGTTTGCCTCTTATTTTTTCTAGTCTTTCTTAATCTAGAAAGCTGAAACCTGTCTTTTATGGGTGTCCCTACTGGTATTTGAAATATCCTTGGCATAGGCTCCAGCATCATAGCAACACAAAAGCCACCATAGATGAACTAATTTACAGACAGGGTGTGGAATAAGTACACCTACTAAAAAGTTAGGACTTTATGCACATTCATCATCTGGCACCTAGAGGGCACTCAAATGGCATCTATATATGAATATTACTTGCAGAATGTGGTTAAAATTAAACAAATGATCATGGTGAGTCTCACAGTATTCTGTCCACAGATGTATCAAAAAATTAAAAACAAAAATAACAAAGGATGTTTCCATGATAGCTTTGTTCCTGCCATTGTAGGTTTCATAGTTATAGGTCTCTATTAAGTTGTTAATATACCCATTCTGACACCACTTACTTTTATTGACAAGATACTTTTCAAAACTGCTGGACATTTTAATTCAATCTTTTGAGACTATTAACTGCAATTTAGATTTAAATACTTATCTTTCTGTTTAATAAGTCAACCTCTTGAACATTCTCTTTGTCGCTCATGCTATGAGGGAGAGGCATAGCTTGGTAGAACTCTCCAGAGCTCAGATCTTGGTATACATGATAGTTACCTGTGATGGTGGATATATTATTTTATGTAGTAGGGTACAGAAAAGTCTTCTTTTAGATCTAGCTCTAATGCTATCCACATGACCTTGGACATGACTTTGAAAAATTGCCATTCATCCATTACCAAGTGTCTTGTCAGCATCAGACACTGTAGATTTATTTGAGCTTGGTTTCCTCAAAGAAACTCACAAAATATATTAGTATGTTGTTGTTGCTAGGTGTGTCAACTCTATGCACAACAGACGAAACACTGCCCAGTCCTGTGCAGTCCTTCCAATTATATACCCAGTTTCAAATGTCAATACAAAAACTACAAAGAATAGCTAACTGAAACGTAGAAAGGTTAAGCCACTTACCCAAAGACGAGCAATTAAGTCACACATTAGCCTCATAGCCAGTTCTGACTGGTTATAAAGTACTGCCTTTCCATTTCACTATGATGTCTACCCTCGCCAACTTCTCTGAACCTTAGTTTCAACATCCAAGTGGACATACTATCTGCCTGGGTTCCTGGATAAAGCAAATGATCAACATGCAGCAAACAGAATAGTTGGAAAATTGAGTCCATCCAGAGGCTCCTTAGAGGAAAAGCTTGGTGATCAAGTTCCCCCAAATCAGCCATTGAAAGCCCTATGGAGCACGGTTTTACTCTGATACACATGGGGCCAGCTGGAATTGTAATGGACTTGATGGCAATTGGCCTTGGTAATATCTGCCCAGCTGACCTCATTAAGTTGTTAAGATTATTACATAAGAAAAAATATTTTCACATTCTCTGTAGATAGCATCGAATTAGAAATATGCAGTGAGATAATGAAAGTGAAAATTTACGAATGTATCTATATTAAAAATCCCTGATGATTGTGAGAATGTCTTTCGAATAAAGGCAGAGCTGATTTAGGGTAAGAGAGTGTTGGAGAAAGAAGGTAATATTTATTGACTACGTACATTCATTAAAGGAACCCTGATAGCGAAGTGGATTACGAGTTGAGCTTCTAACTACTAGGCCAGAAGTTTGAATCTACCAGTTGCTCTGTGGGTGAAAGATGAGCCTTTCTGCTCCTGTAAAGATTTACAGTTGTTCTGTGGGTGAAAGATGAGCCTTTCTGCTCCTGTAAAGATTTACAGCCTTAGGAACCCTGTATGGGGTGCCTATGAATCAGAACTGGTGCAACAGCATTTAGCAACAGCAACAAAGTTCATGGAGAGGTCTCTGGAGACTAGAAAGAAAAATGGCACCCTTAATGGCTGGTATCCAACACAACTTGAGGCATGGAGTCTAGAAACCTGCAGATGGAAACTTACCGTTGGTCCTATCAGTTTCAGGTGAAACTCAGCATCATTTTCAGCTCTGTTACTGTCATAATTGACTGGGAAACCTTGAAGATGCTCAAGTTCACCATCTGTAAACCATGGTAAATTATATCCCATTCTCAAGATTGAGCAGAAGAATTAAGTAAGTTAATATTTATCTGGTTAACAAGAGACAGAGTTAGACAAATGCCAGTTGGGCTTCACCCTTCTCCAGGGCATATTTTATCTCAGACTTCTCTGAGGATTTCTGATGCTTTATCCTTTCTTTAGAAGGCTCCAATTAGGCAGACTTACATTTTTTTTCTGATCTTTAAAATCAGTATTCCCTGTAGCTTGAGAGAGCCCTGGGGATCGAAAGGACCAACACATTGAGGGTCTAGGCCACAGTACAGCAAAGAGAGATTGTTACACCAAGTAAATAACACTGGTGCAAGATAAGAAAACAGGTCTTGATAAAATTCAGTCAAATCAATAACTTTTAAAACAAAGCTGCCAAAAAATCAAACAAGGTATTACATTTGGGCACATCTGCCACAAAGACCTCTTTAAAGTTTTACAAAGGAAAGATGTAACTTTGATGACCAAGGCATATCCAACCCAAGTCATGTTCTTTTCAATTTCCTCATAGCACAGGTAAAAGCTGGACAGTATAAAGGACTGAAGAACCAATGCACTTGAATTGTGGCATCAGGAAAGAATATTGAATATACTGTGGACTGCCAAAAGTGAGAACAAATCAGTCTTAGAAGAAATACAACCAGAATACTCCTGAGAAGTGAGGTTGGCAAGACTTTGGCATGTTAATTTGGCCACATCATCAGGAAGAACCAATTGCTAGAAAAGGGCATCAGAGGAGGTAAAGTAGAAGGTCACTAAAAAGGAGGAAAACCTTCAATGAGATGGATTGACACAGTGGTCTCAATCATGGTCTTAAACATATCAAAGATCATGAAGATGGCACAGGACAGGTGATGCTTTGTTTTTTATAGGTCATCATGTATCAAAGCCAACTCAATGACAATTAACAACACCACCACTCTATTATTCGATAACACCTTTGCTGTGAGTCTAGGGAGTACTGGTATGGTCCCAATCGCAAGGTCAGAGGTTCAAACCCACTAGTCAATTTTTAGAATAGCGTAGTGGTTATGAATCGGGCTGCGAACCTCCAGGTCAACAGTTCAAAACTACCAGCTGTTCCGTAGGAGAAAGGTGAGGCTTTCTGCTCCTGTAAAGATTTGTAGCTTCGGAAACCCTGTACAAGGGCACTACGAGTCAGAACCAACTCCACGGCACATAACCAACCACCGCTACCATACAGGATCACTATGAGTTAGAACCAACTCGACGATATTTAACAACAATAACATTCTCTAATCAGTCTTACTTCAACCTATCATTTGTTCTTTCCAGTAAAAAGTTGGAAAAGGTATCTCCTGGTACATTCAGTGGGTGAACATTTCACCCCACCTTTAACCTGGCTTTTAGCTTACTCACCCCTGGTTAATAGAAGGACTAGGATTTGATTTTTGCTCTGCATAATCCCTAAATCTACATTCTTCTCCACCCCAAAACAGAAGAAAACCGTATTATTTTAGAAAATGAATAAAACATGTATTTCCACTATGCTCTGAGAGTTAACTTTGAATGACCTACTTTGAATGTAGGGCAGTCTTTCTAGGGGGGCATGCCTAATGAAGGTCAGCAAAGAAAGCCAGCAACTGACCTGGCCTTTAGATTAGTAGCAAAAAGCCAGGGCTGCAGGGGTCCAAGCTCCAGGAAGAGAAACTTGAAAAAAAATTCAGTCTTTTAATTTTATACAAGTAGGTACCTTGTTCGTTGTCCCAGCAGAGTGAAGGGATCTTTAAAAATTGAGGTAAGGGAGATGGCTTTCAATGTGCCCATTTGATGCTTCTTTATATAAGCCGCCAAATTTCAAACAACGTTTCAACAACATTTCTTACTCAGGGTCCAGCTCTTTCCCCGTGACCATTTATGGCCCTGAGATGGCAGTGCAGTGGAGCTGGCCTACTGAATTTACCTGAGCAGCATGGGACATGCAGAAGACCCAGTGCTGAGAAGTTCTTCTCCTGGGAGGGGGTCACATGGCTGCATGGCCGAGATAAGGAGCTGGTAATCCTGCAGACAGCGTGCTGAATTGTTCTCAATGCTGAGCACTGTCCTTTATCGGACAACTCCTCATAGTTCTGTTTTAGGCTGGGTTTTCTGTGGCAAGCAGCCACAGACCCGGGAGGTAGGAACTGTGAGCAGCTAGGACTTCCTGTTCTTGAAGTGTGGTCAGCTAAACCGTACAAGATTGAGATCTTCCCACTCAAAGGTGGCTGTCACACCAAACCAACAGTTCTTGAGCAGTTGTTGTAGAGGGGATTCTGACCCATATCGACCCATGTGTGGCAGAGAAGGACTGCCCACCATAGGATTTTCAAGGCTTGCCTTTCAGAAACAGATGGTCTGGACTTTCTTCAGAGACGCCTCTGGGTGGGTTTGAACTGACAAACTTTTGGTGAATAGTCCAGCATCGAGCTATTTGCACAATCCAAGAACCCCCGAAAGGCACAAGGTGTATCCTTAGGCACCACTCAAAAATAACCAGCTCACAGAACAAAGATTACACAGTGTATTAAAACATCAAAGGTGGATTTTTACCTGCATACTATACAAGATCTTTTCAAAGTGTTCAAGAACAAAGATGTCAGCTTGAGGACTAAGGTGCGCCTGACCCAAGCCATGGTATTTTCAGTAGCCTCATATACATGTGAAAGTTGGACAGTGAATAAAGAAGACCATAGAAGCATTGATGCATTTGAGTTATGGTGTTGGAGGAGAATATTAAAAGTACCATGGACTGCCTAAAGAACAAACAGATCTGTGTTGGAAGAAGTAAAGCCAGAATGTTCCTTAGAAGCCAGGATGCCCAGATTTCATCTCCCATACTTTGGACATGTTGTCAGGAGGGACTAGTCCGTGCAGAAAGACATCATGTTTGGTAAAGTGGAGTATCAGCAAGAAAGAGAAATACCTCCAATGAGATGGATTGGCACGGTGGCAGCAGCAATGGTCTTAAGCATAGCAAGCAAGGAATGTGAGGTTGGCACAGGACCAGACAGTGTTTTATTCTGGTGTGCGTAAGGTTGCTATGAGTCGGTGCTGACTTGATGGCACCTAACAACAACAACAACTACAACCAAACACTAATTATCTTGCCAAAAGAGCAAACAAATCTGTCTTGCAAGAAGAGAAGCTAGAATACACCTTGGAGTGAGGATGGCCAGAATTTCTCTCACATCCTTTGGACAAGAAAGATGAGTCCTTGGAAAAGGGTATCATTCTTGGAAAAGTAGAGGGTCAGCAAAAAGGAGGCAGATCCCCAATGACATGGACTGACACAGTGGCTGCAACAACAGACTCAAACATGGAAACAACTGTGAGGAGGATGCAGGGCCAAGCAATGTCTCAGTCTATTGTACGTACGGTGGCTATGAGTCGGAAGTGACTCAATGGCACCTAACAACAAACACCACAATCATCCTGTGCATTCATGTTGCCAAAGGCCCCCAAGACTATGCAAGATACAAAGAACAAACCCCTCAGATGTTGAGAGAGCATGGAACTAGGATAAGAAATGTCTAGTGTGTCCTGGTGTGGTGCTGTACGGTAAGCACTTGACCACAAGGTCATCAGTTCAAACTCACCAGCTGCTCCTCAGAAACCCTATACAGGGTCGTTGTGGGTAGGAACGGACTCCACGGCACTTAACAACAACAACGGCAAGAGCTTTTCTTCTCTCTGTCTTAACTCTCAGCTCTGTGATATTGTACTCTGTCCTAGTCTGGGTTGTTATGAGTTGGAATTAACTTGAGGGCAGTGGTGGGTTTTGTTTGTAGGCTATGCAATCTTGTGTAACGTGCTGTTTCTTTCTGGACTAAATATCCATGTCTACCACTGTGAGAAAAAAAAAAAGATCTTTCAGAGATATTTAAAAAAATGAAGAAATGATGTAAATTAACTCAGATAGCTAAGTTTTGGGTGCTTTTTAGACACCCAAAAGATTTAATTTCCTTCTTTCATAACCCTATTTCATTTTAATTGACAATTTTTGGTAAGTGTTTGTTGCTCTTTTATAGGTATTTGCTGCTTGACTCTAGTTTTATATAAATTAATGTTGACTTTCATAATAAAATAAAAATAGACTTAAAATAAACCTACAGACATAAGTTTCTACATTCTTGGTTTAATAACTATAGCTTTGACTTCATGTACATGCGAAAAGCAAGATTAAAGCAAAGCATTCATTCAATGTTAATTACATGTCAGCTATTGGAGTCCTGGTGTGGCGCTGTGGGTTAATACGCCAGGCTGCAAAGCCATTTGAACTGCAAGGTCGACAGTTCAAGCTCACCAGCTGCTCCTTGGAAACCCTATAAGAGTCGCTATGGGTCGGAATCAACTCGACGGCACTTAGCAAAAGCAACAATTCAGCTAAGCACTTTGCAGGCATTATCTTTATCAACAACCATATTTTGAATTTCATTTTGTAATGATGGAAACCAAAGTTTAGAGTCAAGTAATTTACTCATTTTATCAGTTAGCTTTTGCTGTGTAACAAATTGCCCCACATACTAGGGACTTAAAGTGACATCGATTTTATTTAATTCACAGGGTGTAGCTCATCTAATCACTCTTTTGCTCTTGGTCTGATTATTTGGTCCCTGCTGGTGGGTGGTCAGACAGCTGAATGATCTAGAATTTTCACATTCATGTGTCTGATCGTTGGCAGTAAGTTAGCGAGGTGACTCAGTTCTCCTCCACTTGGCTTCTTATCATCTGGCAAACTAGCTTGGGCTCTCACATGCTGGGCTCAGTGATCCAAGTATAGCAAGAGAGGGTAGAAAGCAACATGCAAACAATAAAATCAAAAGACAGGCAAAGGAGTAGAATAGACATTTCACAAAATAGAATATTCAAATGACCAATAACTATATGAGAAGACACTCAATGTCTTTGACCATTGTTGTTGTTGTTAAGTGCCGTCGAGTCAGTTCCGACCCATAGTGACCCTGTACAGGGTTTCCAAGGGTGTAAATCTTTACGGGAGTAGAAAGCCTCATCTTTCTCCCGCGGAGCGGCTGGTAGTTTCGAACCGCTGACCTTAAGGTTCACTAGGGAACTACATATCAAAACCACAGTGAGATACCACTTTTCTGCATTTTTGATGGTGAAGATGAAAATGATAATAACAGAGAAAACAATAAAACACAAAGACAAGCTGGACAATTACAAATGTTGGCGAGGATATGGGGAAACTGGAATCTTTTTCCTTTGCTTGTGGGAGTGCAAAATGGTACCATTATTTTACAGGTCTCTAAAAAGCTAAAATTAGAACTATCATATAACCCATAAGTCTCACTCTTAGATATATACCCAAGACTTAGGAAGCAGCAATGTGATCAGACATATGAACACTACCGTCCATTGTAGCATCATTCCAAAATACAAAAGATGGAAACACCCTAAATACACATCTATGAGTGAATGGATAAATAAAATGTGGTATACACATACAATGGAATACTACTCAGCCAGAACGATCAACAAAATTCTGATACACGCTGCAACATGGATGAACATTGAATACATTATACAGAGTGAAATAAGTCAATCACAAGAAGATAACTATTTGATAACTGTAGCTAAATAAAATGACAAGATTGGAAAATATATAGAGACCAAAGCAGCAGTCAAGAAATCAAATGAAGTATTGCATTGGGCAAATCTGCTGCAAAAGACCTCTTTTTGTTGTTGTTAAGTACCATGGAGTCGGTTCGGACTCATAGTGACCTTTTTGGAAGTAGAAAGCCTCATCTTTCTCCCCAGGAACAGCTGGTAGTTTTGAACTGCTGACCTTGAGGTTAGCAGCCCGATTTGTAATCACTACACTACCAGAACTCCTTTAAGGTATTAAAAAGCAAAGGTATCACTTTGAATATTAAAATGTGCTTGACTCAAGCTATGGTATATTCTGTCTTTTTTAAAATTTTTTTTAAATTAACTTTGTATTGTGATTTGAGTGAACGTTTATACAGAAGATCATCAGTTTTACTTTCAACAAATCATATACTTTGCTTCATCTGAATGACGGCAATCGCCTCCATGCAACAACAGTTACCCTACTCCTTACCTATGGTTCCTATTGCCATTACACCCTCCTTCCCGTCCCTTCTCAACCTTGTCTATAGCTTGACTGAAAATTGGGCTAGAAGGGTGAATTCCATTCCAGATTTCAAGGGTAGTTGGGTTCCTCCAGCCAAGGTATTTTCAGTCCTCTCGTATGCATGTGAAAGTGGGAATATGAATAAGGAAGATGGAAGAATTGATGGCTGTGAATTACGGTGTTGGCCAAAAATATTGAATATACCATGGACTGCCAGAACAATGAACAAATCTGTTTTGAATGAAGCACAGCCAACATGCCCATTAGAAATGAAGATGGTGAGACTTTGTCTCCCATAATTTGGACATATTATCCGGAGTGACCTGGACATCATGCTTGGTAAAGTAGAGGGTCAATGAAAAAGAGGAAGAATTTCAATGAGATGGATTGACACACTGACTACAATGATTGTGAGGATGTTACAGAACTGGGCAGTGCTTCATTCTGTTGTAGATGGGGTCACTATGTAACTCCATAAACAACAACAACATAGAGACCAAAGTTTCTTTGTAGTTTAGTGTTGGGAGAGGGTGAAAGGAAACCATTGTTTGTGAAGCAGTGAGTTTCTGTTTATGGTTATGGGAAGTTTCACATTGATTAAGGGTAATGGTTGTACAATTGATGAATACACTTAATATCACTTAACCTACTTAATATACTTGTTATCAGGAGAGACCAGTCCCTGTTGAAGGACATCATGATTGATAAAGTGGGGAGTTAGTGGGAAAGAAGAAGACGCCCATTGAGATGCGTTGACACAGCAGCAGCAACAGTGGACTCAAATGTAACAATTGTGAGGATGGCAGAACCAGGCAGTGCTTTGTTCTCTTGTGTCTGGGGTAGATCACTCTGACTCAGAACCAACTAGTGACACCTAACAGCATCAGTAAGCTATACACTTGTAAAAGAAATGTTGAATTTGCAAATGTTATATCTATTTTTAAAACAACAAGTAGGACAGTTTTCTGAGGCTACTTATACCTAGCCAAACACCTCAGGGGATTTTTTTCTGTGTGTGGTTTGGAGATTTAGGGTCAGGTCATAGATTCATAGGACATCCTAGTTAATTGTCCTAATGTTGTTTGAGAACTTTTATTTTACATTCTAATTGATTGTACAGTGCTGGGGTCTTCAAAGCTTACAAGTGGTCACCCAACACACAACAATACTCTCAATGTGCTGTATCAAGAGGAAGCAAAGTCAGGAACCAGAAAAATAAAATAAAATGTGTGTTTAATTGCTTCCATAAAATAATTGCCTTTTTTTGTCATGAGACCAGAATAACTGGATGGAGCTCAGCTATCATTACTGAATATTATGATCAAAGACTCTGTAGAAAATCTATGATCAAAAAGGGGGGAAATGCAGAACAAAATTTCAAATTCTTATGTAGTCCAGATTCTGTCCAACCATGAAGGTCAGAAGAATCTCCCAACTATTGCCAGGAGAAAAGTTTTAAGCATCAAACCCAAACTATTTTCTGAAGTCTTTTTTTAAAACTGAACAATTG
>NW_006408810.1:2461084-2506621 GCF_000296735.1 Chrysochloris asiatica | reverse complement strand
TGGTCTTCGGTCTTTAGTGTTTAATGTATCAAATCTGTTCTTCAGATGATGTCTAAATTCAGGTGGGATATATTCAAGGTCATATTTTAGTTCTTGTGAACTTTTTTTTCATTTTCTTCAGTTTCAGTTTGAATTTGCATGTGAGCAACTGATGGTCTGTTCCACAGTCTGCCCTTGGCCTTGTTTTGATTGATGATGTGGAGCTTTTCCATCGTCTCTTTCCACAGATGTAGTCAATTTGATTTCTGTGTATTCCATCTGGTGAGGTCCATATGTACAATTGTCTCTTATGCTGTCTAAATAAGGTATTTAATATGAACAAATCATTGGTTTTGCAGAATTCTATCATGTGATGTCCAGCATCATTTCTATCACCAAACTGAATAATAGTCTAGCTAAATTAATGAGACTAAATTAGCTAGACTATTAGCTAGTCTGCTTTGAACACTGTGTCTTTTTAAAAATTATCTAAATAGCAACTTGAAAGGTTCCATAAGAAACTTAAGGGACAGTGATTTTATGCTAACAATGGAAAAGGGTAGTGAGAATGAGTGTAAAACTTGAAGAATCCAGTGTCATTGAATTGTACATGTAGAACTTGTTGTATTGATGTAAGTTCTGCTGTGCATATCTTCACACGTAAAATAATTTAAAAAAGAAAAAGAATTCAGAGGAGTTTGTGTTTTAATAGGCAAGGTAGTGTAGTGGGTTACACGTTGGCCTGCTAATCAAAAGGTCAATAATTTGAATCCACCTGTTGGTCCCCGGGAGAAAGATGCAACTTTCTGCTCTCGTAAAGATTGGCAGCCTCAGAAACCATACACAGAGTCGCTATAACTTGACTGTACCTAGCAGCCGTGGCAGCAACAACCGAGCTTGGATTTAAGAAAGGGACTTGGCCATTCTGAGCACCATATGTATAATGGGAATGATAATGCTTATTGGGCGAAGTTCATGTGTGGGCCCAATTATTGGCCTCATGCAATGCGTCCAGTCTCTTCCCTGGCTCATAATTGTTGTCTGTTCCCTTGATTTTCCCTGGGGCCCTGTCATAGCCCCGTTGAGCCATAGTAGGAAGCCACAAGAAATACTAGCTCCTGGATAAATGATGGGCCACAGCTGTGAATAAAGAATGGGGGATGTGTACGGAGCTGCCAGAGGGTCTGAATAGGATGTTTATTTCTGAGTGACTTCTCTAAACACAATGAGTCTGCTGAGTTTTCACTCTCTTGCTAATCCTCACAAGGCAGGAAGCCCTAGGGAGTAGATCGCATGGAGCATTACAGAAAAGAAACCCAGGACTTTTCAAGTCTAATCATGTTCATGTGGGACCATGGTTCCTGAGAATTCCAAGAAAGCAGCTTCCTCCTGGCTGTACGTTCTGCTCCTGCAAAGATTTATAGCCATGGAAACCCTATATATGTCCGTAAGAGTCAGAGGCTACTCCACAGCACTTGACAATAACAACAACCTTGGCTTATGCAGGACGTGCTGGGAGGCAGACTCATACCATCGTCAGTCAGGACTTACGCCAGCTGAGTTCAAATCCTGCCTGGCTCTACTCATTGAATGCATTTGTTTTCATTATTGTTGCTAGATGCCATGAGCCAGTTCCTGACTCATGGGGAGCCTAGGTACAACCGAATAGAATGCTGTCCACTCCTGTACCATTCCCATGGTCACATGTGAATCAGACTCTTGTGATCCACAGGGTTTTGGAAGGTGATCACCAGGTCTTTCTTCCTAGTCTGTCTTATACAGACAGTCCATTGAAATCTGTTTAGTGATATCAATGTATAAAGTGCATTGATCTGGAATTAAACTCAGATCTACATTGAAGTTGAGACTTCTACCACTGAATCACCAAGGTCTCCATCTAGGCACATTATTTACCTTTTTCTGCATTAAAAAAAAATGGGTATGGCACTATGAACCTCAAAGCAATATTGAGGGCATTGAATGATAAAAATTACCTTGCAAATGTCAATGCAAATCAGAAGATTGGACCCACACACATGCCAACGACCTGGGACCCATTCAAATAGGAGCTCTTCAAATATGAAGAGCCTTCAGAAAGTTCATGGAAAATTAAAGTAAAAGACATTGGCATTTTTCATGAGCTTTTTGAAGCCCCTGTCAGCTTTCATTGTGCGTTAGGTAATACGAATGAGGAGACACTGGATGTTTACATGTACTTAAAACAATTTTTTTTAACCTTTTTATTTGGAATAATTAAACACACCTAAGAATTTGGAGTCAAGTTATGGTGCTATAGTGTCAGCACTAGATTGCTAACTACAAGGTCTGTGGGTCCAACCCACCAGCAACTCCTTAGAGACACCATACAGAGTCTCTATGAGTTAGAACTGACTCGATGGCACTTAACAACAACTTAACGACAACCTAAATATTTGAAAAAAAAAAAAAAAAAAAAGCAGAGGGGCCCCATGCAGTACTTATCACCCAGCTCTCTCCAAAGAAACACATTTTTATTTTGTAAGTGAATGTTCTTCAGGCAGAAGCAGATTGGTTTCTTAATTCATTTCCTCTTTTTAAGACTGAAGCAATATGTTGAGGAAAAATAAAAAAAGGATGAAAAGATGACAAAATCTTACTTAACCTTTCCACTTTTCTAAAGTTCTTATTCTCTCCTCGGTTTTGTTTAGTGATTTTTCTAACAAAACACATTTAGGTGATAAAAGAAACCTCTTTTCTGGGTAACAGGACACCATGTGGTATTTGGTTTCATCTTTGCTGCTGGAAGGTTACAACCAAGCCTGGGCTTCTGTGTGGGGCTGGTTGTGGGCTAGTATCAGGGCTTTGGGTTACATTCATTGTCTAACTTACACATATAAGAACTCTCCAAACCCTAAAGATGCTGTTCAACACTAACAAGGAAGGTTTGCCATTTGTTTTATAAATTTCTAGTTGAAAATTCTGTTTCCTGACCTGGATCAAAATCCAGTAGTGCTGCTGCGGCATGGCATCTAGTCAGTTCCAACTCATCATGACCTTATATAGGGTTTCCGAGTCTGTAAATCTTTATGGGAGCAGGAAGCCCCTCAGAGCAGCTAGTTAATCCAAACCACTGACCATGCAGTTAAGAGTCCAATGCATAATTCACTGCTCTACCAGGGTTCCTTACAATCTAGTGTTGTCTGTTGTTGTAGGGTAAGCATTGGATTGCTAACTGCACAGTTGACAATTTAAACCAGTCATTCCATATTTTACCCTTAGAATCCTAAAGACCTACAGCCTCAGAAACACTAGGCAGCAGTGTTACTCTGCCCTACTGAGAATGGACTCAATGTTGTGGTTGTTGTTAGGTGCCATCGAGTTGGTACCGACTCATAGTGACCCTATGCACAACAGAATGAAACACTGCCTGATCCTGGGCCAACCTCACTATTGCTGCCACACTTGAACACATTGACACTGCCACTTTGCTAACCCATCTCACTGGGCATCTTCCTCTTTTTCTCTGACACTCCACCTTACCAAACATGATCCCTTTGGTAATGGTCCTTTCCAGAGACTGGTCCCTCCTGACAATATGTCTGAAGTATGAGAGACGAAGTTCGGCTATCCTGGTCTCCAAGGAGCACTCTGGCTGCACTTCTTCCAAAATGGATCTATTGGTTCTTTTGGCAGCCCATGGAACTTTCAATATTCTCTTCCAACACTGTAACTCAAATGCATCAATGAATTGACTCAATGGCTATGAGTTAGCTTTGTTTTGTGTTTTGTTTTTATAGAAAGAATGAGAGTCCTTTAGTGGAACACATCATTAACATGCTTGGCTGTTAACTAAAAGGCTGAAGGTTTGAATACATCCAGGGTCATCCCAAAATAAAAGCTTGACTATCTACTTCTGAGAAATCAATCTTCAAAAACTCTGTTGCGCAGAGTTCTACTCTGATGCACATGGGGTCATCATGAGTTAGACTCAACTAGATAGCAAGTGGTTTGCTTTACATGAAGAACCACAATGCTTGAATCCAAGGTTCACTGTATAGGAAGGGAAGGGTCACTCTTAGCATAACATACTTTCTGACATTGGAATGTATTTCCAACCTTGCTTCCATGTTTCAATTCTTTGGCAATCACAGAAGTGTTGTTGATGTAAAGATAAGGCTTTTTCCTAAAATCTCTGCCTCAGGTTTCCCTGATTAGTCCAATTCCTTATTTACTGAAATGGTAAGTGTTTTATAAATTGAAAAATATGCATTAAGTGCATTAAATGTATTCATTAGTTCATACTATCTTTCTCCATGGCTTTGGTGATAGAAATGATACTGTAGATCATATGATAGAATTTTACAAGACCAATGACTTTTCCATTGCAAATACTTTTTTTTTTTAACAAGGTAGTGTAGTGGTTACAAGTCGTCTGCTAACCTCAAAGTCAGCAGTTGGAAACTGCCAGCCGTTCCACAGGAGAAAGATGAGGCTTTCTGCTCCCATAATATTTACAGTCTTGGAAAGACTATACAGGGTTGCTATGAGTCACAACCGACTCCACAACTCATAACCACCACCACCAACAAAGCCATTCTAAACATGGACCCCACTTTATGGAATACACAGGGATTAAATTGACCACATCTGTGGAAAGAGATGGTGGAAGAGCTCCATATCATCAGCCTAACCAAACAAGGTTAGGGGTCAACTGTGGAACAGACCATCATTTGCTCATATGCAAGTTCAAACTGAAGCTGAAGAAAATTCAAACAAGTTTACAAGAGCCAAATAATGACACTGAACATATCCTACCTGAAATTAGGGATTTAATCAAGTGCAGATTTGATGCATTAGTCACTAATGACCGAAGACCAGAAGAGTTGTGTGATGACATCAAGAACATCGTACAGGAAGAAAGCAAAAGGTCATTAAGAAGACAAGAAAGAAACAAAAGAAGGGACTCAATGGCAGGAGAGATTGTGAAACTCGCTCTCCAACTCAGAGATGCTAAAGCAAATTAGCCAACATCATGCTGATCCTCGTAAAACGAAATTATTGTTACAGTGACCCAATGTACAACAGAATGAAACTTGGTCTTCATGATCATTCATATTCTTGAGTCCATTGTGGTAACTAATATATATTTTGAGTGCTTTCCAACTGGTTGCTGTTGTTAAGTGCTGTTGAGTCAATTGTGACCCATAGCAACCTTGTATAGGGTTTCTGAGGAGCAGTTGGTGGATTTGACCTGCTGACCTTGCGGTTCAAACTGACCTTGCAGTCCAATGCATCACAAGAGGACTCACCGCCTTCCGACATCAGGAACTCATTTTCCAACTCTATTTTGAATAATATTCTATTGTGATCCACAGGTTTTCATTGATAGATGTTCAGACAATAGCTGCCAGGTCCTTCATAGTCTGTCTTAGTTTAGAAACGTCACGAATGCATAGCCTCCAACACCATAGCAGTGTGCAAGCCATCACAGGATGACAAAATGACAGATGAGTGATGGATCTTAATATATGCTGAACACTGTTTTGAGCACTTCACAGCAATGTGTAATTTAATTATCAGAATGACACTCAATGTGGGTGGGCTAGTTGCTACTACTTGTGTTTCCGAGTTCTCTGTTGCCACCATATTGGACTTACTTTCATTCACAGTCCCACTGTCCTCATGAGTCCTCTCCCAGATTTGGCTCTAGAACACTGATGGCTCGATCTGAATCATCCAGACCACTGGAAAAGGTTGTGGCAGAGGTCTGATGGCATGCAACCCGTAGAGGAAAACACGATGCAATGAAGGAACTGTTCAGTCAAATCGGTCCCGATACATAATGACACTGTATAAGGTTTCTGAGGAGCAGCTGGTGAGCTTGAATCACTGACCTTGTAGTTCAAACTAACACCACACCACACCAGGAATGGATAATATTGGACAGAGTGGCTTTGGATGTACGAGACAGGGAGTCTCTTTATATATATGGTGGTCTGGATTGAGTCTCTTGCAGAGCTGACATTTGAGTTGCATTCTGAGTGACAAAGAGGACAGAGATGCAGTGTCAGGGAAAACTTCACAAGTACAGGCACCTTGTGAGAGCATTCCTGAGGAAGAATGAACTCTAGGAGTGTTCTTGTCTTCATAGAATGTAGGCTTCTTCAGAGCATCCAGTAAACCAGGTGATTTCAAGTGACTCACTCATGGTGACCCATTTGTGTCAGAGGAGAACTGTGCTCATAGGGTTTTCAATGGATATTTATTCAGAAGTAGATGGCTAGGCTTTTGATCTGAGAAGCCTTTGGGTTGACTTGAACCTTCAACCTTTCATTAATGGTGGAGTGTGTTAACCACTCACCCCACCCAGACTCTCACATCTTTCTCCTGTGGAGTACCTAGTGGGTTCCAGCCACTGACATTTCAGTTAAGAACCAAAATCTTAACCACTTGATTTCCAGGGCTCCTTCTTTAAGGGCTGTTATTGTTAAATGTGACATCAAGTTGGTTCTGACTCATAGTGACCCTGTGTAGGACTTCCAAGGAGGGGCTGGTGGATTTGAACCACCGATCTTACGGTTAGCAGTCCAGTGGTCACTCCACAGCACCACACCAGGCCTCCTTGAAGGTAGCAGTAGATATTTCTCATCTTGGACTCTTAGAATCCACATCAGACCACCCAAAATTAGTTGAACTGAATTGACTGCATTCTAAACCTTTTATTTTCAAATGAGGAGATGGTGACTTAAGCACCTACAATGATTGACTACCATGGTGAGTTGGGAGAAGAATCAAGACAGGGGCCCCTGTCCCAACACTCAAATGGCAGCCGTAGGGAGCCATCTATCTGGTAGAACTTTGTGTAGACAAATCTGCACAGGGATGGGACATCATATAAAGGGAAAAAACCATCCTGTCATAGGTTGGTTGCCAAACCCTTTCCCCCATGAGGCTGAAAACACTGTAGTGTTTTTAAACCATGTAGACAAAAATCCCTCACTCTCTATGCAGAAGTTGAAAGGATGCCGGGGTTGCTAAATTGGCAGGGTGAAAGGTCCTACACCATCTGTCCTCACCTGGATGAAGGTAGGTCCTGAAGTGAGAATTGGTTTAAGAAAAACAGTAGTGACAGCTCTAAGCAGTCTTTGGACAGAGCTCCCAGTAACACGTAGGTAACAGTCAGTGGGCAGCTAGAGTGAGATACAGGAAGATCCTTAGAATAACAGAGAAAAAGACAGAAACCACATTTAACTCACACGAAATGGAATTATACCTGTGGCTTTTATGTAGGGACAGGACTTTTTACCTTTTTTATTCTCTCTCTTTGTGTCTCTTTTAGTCTCTCTTTCTCCTTTAAAATTATTTTTTTTCTAGGAGGAAGGAGAAGGAAATCAAAATTACTTTGTGCTCATTAATGGGAATAATAATAATTAACAATTGTTACAGGTGGTGGGGAGTTCTCGTGTGGTGCTGTAGGATAAGCACTGGCCATTCATTGGTGGTTCTAACTCCTTGGAAGCCCTATACAGGGCTGCCACTAGTTGGAGCTGACTCGATGACACTTCACAACAACAACAAGCAGGCGGTGTGTGTCGTGCAGCTGGTTCTCACTCCCAGCAACCCTGCATATGGTTTCTGAGGCTGTAAATCTTTAAGGGAGCAGAAAGCCTCGTTTTTTTCCCATGGAGTGGCTGATAGATTCAAACTGCTGACCTTCCAGTTAGAAGCCCAACTCATAACCCTCTCTACCACCAGAGCTCCTGGATACAGGTGGAGTAAACTATAGTGCTTCTTCACTGAAAGGAATGTTTCCTTCATTTCCACTGAATCTTCTATCTTTGTCATTTCCCCTTCACATCGTTCTTGAGGCTCAAACAAGCTAAGGTACAAGGTTTGTCTGCGTTCCACAGCTTGTTACCAAGTGCCATTGAGTCCATTCCAACTCATAGTGACCCATTGTGTTGCAGAGTGGAACTGCCCTGTAAGATTTTCTAGAGATAAAACCTTGAAAACACTTTGAAGCCATCTAGTCTGTCCTCTGGTAGTGTTGTTGTTGTTAAGTGTCGTCGAGTTGGTTCCGACCCATAGCGACCCTGTACAGGGTTTCCAAGGGTGTAAATCTTTACGGGAGTAGAAAGCCTCATCTTTCTCCCGCAGTTTCAAACCGCTGACCTTAAGGTTCGCAGCGTGATCCGTAACCACTACACTACCAGAACTCCTTTCTGGTAGTGTAGTGGTTGTGTATCAGGCTGTGAATTGCAAGGTCAGCATTTCGAAACTACCAGCTGTTCTGTGGGAGAAAGATGAGGCATTCTGCCTCTGTAAAGATTTACAGTCTCAGAAACCCAGTACAGGGTCACTATGAGTCGGAACCGACTCCACGGCACACAGCTATCATAGGATTTCTATGAATTGGAATTGACTCAGCTCAGTGGCAGTGGACTTTGTTTTGAAATCCTATGGGAGCAGATCACCTGGTCTTTCTGCCTCAAAGATGCTGGGTGGATTTGAATTGCCAACTTTTCAGCTAGTAGCTGGGCTCTTCAATATTGTACTAGCAGGGCTTATTGGACCTTTAAAATCAGGTTGCTTACTGTTGTCAGCCTGTTTTCTATCTTTAAGAAGTAGGCATGGAGCCACAGAGATGTTGAAAGTCAGCACCAAGTTTGCAGTCAGCATTTGTAAAGTGGGCATTCAAAATCTTGTGTATCTGATACCAAAAGTGGAGTTCTTTGCACAACCCCAATTGCCTCCTGTCTAATTGAGACCTTCTTCCCTTCATGGGAATTTTCTAATTATGGAGTAGGGTTGAGATTCCCTAAGGGTTAGATCCACATATCCAAAACTAAAGAGATTGTAGAGCAGAAGGAAGGCTAAGGTGTTCAGGAGATGCTTATAAAAATGTAAAACATGAAGGCAAGTGTCTAAAGCACTCAACAAGCAGGCCAGGTAAGGCTGCCAGGAATGTCCACTTCACCAGGGCAGGGCTTTTGTCCCTCTTGGACACTGCCCTGAGCAACAGCTGAAGACACAGAACCATGCCTCAGTATTGATGATAGACAGATGCAGCCTGCCTGAGGCCTGGGCTTCATTAGGTTCTCCTTGTAGCACCTGGAACAACACAGGCTCAACCTTGTCTATTAACTGATGTGAAAGAGAAAAAGAAAGGCTAAAATAGACTTCCTAAATTATGCCAAAGAATTTGAGTACTAAGTCTGTATGTGGTTCATGGAGTCCTGGTGTGGCATTGTAGGATAAGGACTGGACTGCAAGGTCACTTTGAATCACAAGGTCATCGGTTCAAATTCACCAGCTACTTCTCGGAAACGCTATATAGGGTTACTATGAGTCAGAACTGACTCGATGACACTTAACAATAACAACAACAACAACAACAACATGTGGTTATTAGGGAGCATGGTGGCTCTAGAGGATAAGCGCTGGATTGCAAATCACAAGGTCCATGGTTCGAGCCCACCAGTGTAATCTGCAGAAAGATGAGGCTTTATGCTCCTAACAAAGACTTACAGCCTCAGAAGCCCTAGACTGGGTCATTATGAGTGGCAACAGACTTGATGGCACTTACAACAACAACAACAACATGTGGTTGTATTACATCTCCTATGAAAACATGGGTCCTCTAGAGATTGCCTAAACTAGATTGAGTATGGTGCAAATGGTTAAACACATTTGGCTGCTAACCAAGAACTTGAGAGTTTGAATCTACCCAGAGGTACCTCAGAAGAAATACATGGTGATCTGCTCCTGAAAAATCGGTCATTAACAACCTTATGGAGTGCAGTCCTACTCAGACATACGTGGGCTTCCATAAGTCGTAATCAACTCAACGGCATCTGAAAAATAAGTCTAATCTGTAACAACAAAAAAATAGGAACGTGTGCAAAGTGTAAAACTGTCAGAGAAGGAAAATTCAAACCTTTCCCACCAAAACGAGCAGCAGAGAAGTGATAAGACTGTACCTTGTCAAGGGTGGAAAATGTAGGAGATTCTGAAAAACAAGGCTGCACCCTTGAGTTCTGGCTGTCCTGGTTTCACTGTACTTAGGAAACAGAATTTCCATTATAGGCTGGTTATTATATATGTAGCAGAGTTTGGGGAAGTAGCTGATGATTCTGGAGACATTGAGAAGCTGCTGGCTTGCAAGACTGATGTTTATCCTGGAGCCTGGAGTAGCGCAAGAGTGGTTACAAAAGGCATAGGGTGCAAGAAGCAATGTGGATGGAAGAGAAGACTTCAGCTCAAGGGTAAAAGTTGAACAAAATTAAAGACTGGATTTTCCCTGTGATGTTATAGTCTTAGAGCCAAAAAAGTTACAACTCAGAAATGTTATTTTTAAAAACATATCTCTTGCAAATTAACTTTAAATCTCTATTTCCAAACCCCTTCTGTTTACCATGGAAACCATTGTTTTTATTATTTTTTTTTTTATAATGGGGTTTTAGATATATGATCTGAGGTTTCTCAGGCACACATATCCAACATACCACAGCCAGATATTTTAGCGGATGAAGACCAGGCTTTTGAAGTATCTTGCTGCTTGGTTGGTTAGAGAACCCATGCAAAGCCACTGTAACTTCCGTCTAAATAGCACTTACTCATGCATTCAAATAGTTTAGACTGTTTTGAAGCATTTTGAAACAAAAACAATCCCACTAAAAAAACAACTTCCAACTTCCCTATTTTGCCCCCATGACACCAGCTGTCGCAGCCTTTATCATTGGTAGAGGTGGGAGAAACATTCCTAGGGCCCCTTTCTCTGAATCATCTTCCACGTGAAAAACACAACAAAATGAAAAGCAAACCAGTTGTCATTGAGATGATTCCAACTCATAGTAAGCCTATGGGACAAAGTAGAACTGAGCTCTGTAGAGTTTGCAAAGCTGAAATCTTTATGGAAGCACAATGCCTCATCTTGCTCCCACAGAGCTGCTGGTGGCTTTGAACTGCAGACCTTTTGATTAGCAGTAAAGCACTGAATCAGTGCACTATTAGGGCTCCTGAATCCACCTCCACTATCCTACAGTTATCACACTGACCTTTTGAGTGCCATAAGCACCAATGGCATTAGCATAGCTATACCGATGTCTTTGTAAGATAAATAAGAGGGAGACTTATCTACCTGAACCATCGTCACAACCATAAAGCTTGAGCGCATGGCTGCTACCACTGTGCCAATCCATTTTAATGGGGGCTTTCTTCTTTTTCACTGATGCTCCAATTTACCAAGCATGATGTCCTTCTCCAGGAACCGGTCCCTCTCGACAGTATGTTCAAGGTATAATAGATGAAGTCTGACTTCTAAGGAGCATTCTGGCTGTACTTCTTTCAAAACAGATTTGTTTGTTCTTCAGGCAGTCCATGGTAAATTTAATAATCTGATCCAACACCATAACTCAAATGCATCAATTCATCGCTGGTTTTCCTTATTCATTTTCCATGCATGAAAGAGTAAAGTTCTATTGTTTTAAGCCACTTGGTTTGTGGTCATTCGTTCTGGCAGTCTTGGGAAATGAATACAATAACTACCCTCTTTCTTCCTGAGCATGTGAGATTACCAAGTTTTATTTCTATCTTATGACATGAGGCCACATGCTGGCTTCCGGTCTCCCCAAATCCCCTTTTAGATCACACTTTGGCCAGAAGGTGAGGAAAATGGTACTGATGCTGACTTAACACCTGTTTAGCACCAGGTATTGCCACACAGGCTTTCGTGAAAGCATGACCATGATTCTTTATGATAAGCATGTGGTCCCTATTTGTTCAGAAGGAGACTGGTGCTCTGATTGTTTAAGCATTACAAAACCAGAAAGCCGCTGGACCTGGCTTAACTCCTTCCTGACCGAGAACAAAACACTTTCTTGACCCTCTCT
Source organism: Chrysochloris asiatica (assembly GCF_000296735.1). Lineage (NCBI taxonomy): Eukaryota > Metazoa > Chordata > Mammalia > Afrosoricida > Chrysochloridae > Chrysochloris > Chrysochloris asiatica. The sequence goes on along the minus strand of NW_006408810.1, from coordinate 2,494,772 downwards.
TCCTTCCTGATGACACTCAGTGATCAGTTATACTTCCAAAATACATCCTGACCTGAGTGGACATCTGTATCTTATCACTGTGAAGAAGGTGGGTAAAGCTTTCTCCGCCCAGTCAGAATGGCTCTTCACACTTGAGCACATTCTTCACGTGGTTAGGAGAGCCACTGGGTGTGTGCAGGATAAGTTTGCTTTTAAATTTCCCTCCCCGCAGGCTCCATTTGGCAAGAGGACCAAATGCAGTGGAGTCTAAGTGTGGCACTATAGGATAGCATTGGACTGCTAACCACAAGTTGGCAATTCAAACCCACCAGCCACTCCTTATAAACCCTATATAAGGTTACAATGAGTCAGAACCTCCTCAATATCACTTAACACCAATTCAGTAGAAGGAGAATAGTTGAGGCATTACATAGCTTGGTTTTGTACTATCTGGGGGATAGTCAGCAAACCACATATTGGACTACTCAGACACAGTTATTTCAGCTTTGGTGAGTTGTGAATAAAGTGAGGCATGTTTTATGAACTCAAAAAGATATAAAGTGAAGCAAGCTTTCAAAGAGATACACATGTTTTAAGAATTTAAGAACTGCGTAGTGGTTACGAATCGGGCTGCAAACCTTAAGGTCAGCAGTTCGAAACTACCAGCTGCTCCGCAGGAGAAAGATGAGGCTTTCTACTCCCGTAAAGATTTACACCCTCAGACCCTATACAGGGTCGCTATGGGTCGGAACTGACTCGATGGCACATAACAACAACAACAACAACAACAGCTAAGTATCATTGTGATCTTCATCACTGTCATCATCCAATTGAACCAAGAGGCCAGGAACAGAGTCTGTGTCTATGAAAGTATTGATTGTTTTGTGTTAGGACTTTGGGGGTAAATCGACATTAGACAGATTTTAGCTGCAGGTTAGGATCTTCCATAAGAGCTGAACAACAATGGACATCGGTACTGTGACCACCATCTTTGCAGATGTTTCACTAAGTTGGAAGTCCATGGTGAGTAGTTGGTGTCATGAGTTTGGTGAGCTTGGACTAGACGACACTTCAGGTAACTTCTAAACAAAAAATACAAGAGTTTTATGAACATATCATTCTAAAGAAATGTATTGTTGTGATTAGTTTTCTGGGATTATTTTGAAGGTAAGACCCATACTTCAGTTACTTCTCTGTCCCTGTGGCTGGTGGAATATCTAGACTCTAGTAGTTACGAATCGGGCTGCTAATCTCAAGGTAAGCAGTTCAAAACTACCAGCTGTTTCACGGGAGAAAGATGAAGCTTTCTGCTCCCGTAAAGATTTACAGCCTCAGAAACCCTGTACAGGGTCGCTATGAGTCGGAACCGACTCCACGGCATGTAACCACCAACCAGGATGCTTTCAGAGTCCTGGTAGGGCACTGTGGGAAATGCACTGGACTTTAAGGCTGCTTTAAACTGCATGGTCAGTAGACCAAATTCACCAGCAGCTCCTCAGAAACTCTACACAGGGCCACTATGAGTTGGAACCGACTCGATGGCACTCCACAACAATGATGCTTTCAGTAAACATTGGATCCTAAGTAGATATACGAATGAGTGAGTGGATGGCTAATGAAAAAATGAACGTGAGAATTAAGATAGGGGAGAAAAGAGACTCCATCTTCAAAAGTAAAAATATGGCATAGAGTCTTTATTCTTAAACAAAGATAAACCAAAAACAAAGACAAATATAAACTACCTGGGTAAGGGAAATTATAGACACTCTGATGAATTTCCAAAGTTCTGTTTTTAAGTTTTACTTTTTATAAAGTACAGAGATAACTGAATCTCCTCCCACAACCATGACTGACGGTGGTGGCAACAGCAATATCACACGTTGAACTACGGAAAGTAGAGATGAGGGTGGGGTTCTATTGCAGATAGGAAAGCTTACCATCGGAAACTGTCGGGGTATGACATCATAACTGAAACTGTGTCCAGGAATGTTCCTATAAGGAGAGTGGCCCCCAACTCACTTTTAAATATACTTTGGCTCTAACTCTAGCAGTTGAGCTCTCAGAGGTATATGAAATAATCACCAGAAACTGGCATCTGAAAACTTAAACCTAGTCACAAGTTGGAATCAAGGTCTGATAGGTTGGAGTTCTGGTGCTGACATTGTCCCACTGCTCGTCATAAATTTTTCTGTGACTAAATATGCAGAAATAGTTCATCTCCCTTTCTTCCTAGTCAGTCTTCATCTAGTAGCTCAGCTGAAACTTGTTCACCATGGGCGACCCTGCTGGTATTAAACATATCCCTGGCATAGCTTCCAAAGTCACAGAAACATGCAAGCCAACACAGGTGAGTGTGGATCATGACAAGCTATGGACAACATTGTGGAGAATGAGTATTCCAGAACTCTTCATCGTGCTCATGAGGCGCCTGGACATAGATCAATAAATAAGTAGTTGTTCAAACAGAACAAGGGAACAGTGAAAATTAGGAAAGGTATGTGCCAGGATGGTATTCTTTTACCATACTTATTCAATCTGTATGCTGAGCAAATAATGTGAAAAACTGGGTTTTATGAAGAAAAATGAGGTAACAGGATTGGAGACAGACTCATAAACAGTCTGTGATATATAGATGATACAACCTTGCTTGCTGAAAGCAAAGAGGACTTAAAATACTAATGAAGAACAAAGACCACAACCTTCGCTATGGGTTGCATCTAAATGAAAAGAAAATAAAAAGTCCTCACCACTGGACCAATAAACAGTATCCATATAAATGGAGAAAAGATTGAAAATGTCAAAGACTTCATATTGTTTAGATCAACCAACAATATTCATGGAAGCAGCAGTCAAGAATAAAATGACATATTGCATTAGGGAAATCTGCTACACAAGACCTCTTTAAAGGGTCCAATAGCAAAGATGTCAGCTTGAGGACTAAGATGTACCTGGCCCAAGAAAAGGTATTTTCAATAACCTTATATGCATGTGAAAGATGTACACTGAATACAGAAGACTGTAGAAAAATTGGTGCATTTGAGTTATGGAGTTGGAGGAGAATATTAAAAGTACCATGGACTGGCAAAAGGACATACCAATCTGTGTTGAAAGAAGTACAGCCACAATGCTCCATGAAAGCCAGGATGGCCAGACTTCATATCTCATCTCTGGACATTTTATCAGTAGGGACCAGTTCCTGGAGAAGGATATCCTGCTTGGTAAAGTGGGAGGTTGGAAATAAATAGGAAGATCCCCAATGAGATTGATTGGCATAATGGGCTCAAGCGTAGCAATGACTGTGAAATTGGCATAGGACTGGGCAGCATTTTGTTCTGTTTTGAGTGGATACTGACTCAATAGCACCTAACATTAACAGTAACAAAGGAGATATGTTATCAGGAGTGATCAGTCCCTGGAGAAGGACATCATACTTGGTAAAGTGAAGAGTCAATGAACAAGGGGAAGCCCTCCAACTAAATGGAATTGCATAGTGGTAACAACAATGGGCTCAAACATAACAACTGTTAGGATGCTATAGGATGGGCAGTATATCTTTTTGTTATGCATAGAAACATTATGAATTGGAACCAACGTGAAGGCATTTGACAATTTAACTAAGGGAATATACAAGGGGACTTCAAAAAATTGTGGGAAAATGGAATTAAAATGTCATGGAATTTTTCCTAAGACCTTTGAAACCCCCTAATACATAAGATTAAGAAAGGTGTGCAAAAGGGTTGTATTCTTTCACCACACTTATTCTACCTGTATACTGAGCAAATAATCTGAGAAATTGGGTTCTATAAAGAAAAACATGTTATCAGGATTGGAGGAAGATTCATGAACAACCTGCAATATGCAGATGATACAACTTGTTTGCTGAAAGTGAAGAGGACTTAAAATATTTACTGATAAAGATCAAAGAGCACAGCCTTCAGTGTGGACTACATCTCAATGTAAAGAAAACAAAAATCCTCACCACTGGACCAATAAACATTTTTATCAATGGAGGAAAGATTGAAGCTGTCAAGGACTACATTCTTCTTGGATCAACTCTCAACTCTCAAGGAAGCAGCAGTCAAGAACTCAAACGACATATTGCATTGGGCAAATCTGCTGCACAAGACCTTTTTAAAGTGTTGAAGAGCAAAGATGGTTGCCAAAAGAACCAACAGATCTGTGTTGGAATAGTGCATCCAGTGTACTCCTTGGAGGCCAGGATGGCCAAACTTCATCTCTCATACTTCAGACATATTGTCAGGAGGGGCCAGTTGCTGGAAAAGGATTTCATGTTTGGTAAGGCGGTGGGTCAGAGAAATAGAGTAAGGCCCCATGCGAGATGGAATGGCAAAGTGGCCACATCAATGGGTTCAAGCGTGGCAACAATTGTGAGGTTGGCCACGGACCGGGTATTGTTTCTTTCTGTTGTGCATAGGGTCGCTATGAGTTGGTACTGACTCGATGGCCCCTAAAAACAACAACCACAATACATAAGATGGAGTCCTAGCATGGCACTGTAGGATAATGCACTGGACTGCAAGGTCATCAGTTCAAACCCACCCGCCACTCTTTGGAAACCCTAGACAGAATTGCTATGCTTTGGAACTTTCTCAACAGCACTTATCAACAACAAAAACATACGATATTTGTGGTCATCTTTCTGGAAATCAGTGAGGCAAATTTTGTTTCCAACCTTTTGCATTTTTCTCTCATGCTTTATTCTTACTTATTTGATGGATGACCTAACACACTCTTGTTCTTACGCCCTTCCACGGTGTCCCAATCCAAGTTTTTAAGGAATCATCCAGAAGTGTTATTCAGTTCCAGCTATGGAGGCAAATTCATGGACTCCCACACTCTATGGATTATTTGCCTTTTAATAGGAATATAGTAGAAGAAACAGGCTTTTTTTTTTTTTTTTTTTTCATGGATGATCAGATGGGAATAAAGGTGCTGACTTTGGGAACAAAGAAAATGAGAATTATAAAGATTAAATACGATAGTCTACATAACGCATTAAGCATCATAAATACTATGAGACTGATTTGATAGTCAGAATAACCGACATGATTATTTATTGTGATTAAAAAAAAAAAAAAGAAAAAGCTAGTCTGTGGATCCTGAACTGGAAATGAAGTCTGTCTGACTCCAAAGTCTAAGAAAGGCCCATAGAGACTACCTTTACAGCTCTCTGGAGTTATTCATTATCTAGCTTGCAAGACTCATGTGGACTCCTGTTATACATTCACAGTGCTTCACAATCTTCAGAAATTTCACACTCATTACCTCATTCAAACCTCAAAACACTACTTGTGAGGTAGATGCTATTTTCAATTTTGCAGATAAGAAAGCTCCTCGGAGAAGTCAGGAGATCTATTTCCCTTGCAGTGGAGGATGGGCTCCTCTGTGGACTGGCAAGATGACAGGCGTAAGTGGTAAATGTTACCTACCCAAACCATTTATATCCAGGACTCCTGATATAGCAAATGCCATTGTATAGCACAAACAATGTTGCATCTATACACAGAGACATTGCAGTCAGAAATGAAATCATTCTGGTGTTCGACTGCTTGGAACACTTCAGCAAGTTGTGAAGATTTCCACTTACTGGAAGATGGTCATCCTATTCTGCTCCTGAAAAATATTTTATCAGCACTCTAAAATTGTGTAGATCATGACAAGCTATGGACAACATTGCGAAGTATGAGTATTCCAGAACACTTAATTGTGCTCATGAGGAATCCGTACCTGGACCAAGAAGCAGTTGTTTGAACAGAACATGGGAACACTGAATGTTTTAAAATTAAGAAAGGTGTGAGACAGGGTTGTATTCTTTCACCATACTTACTCAACCTGTATGCTGAGCAAATAATTTGAGAAGCTGGGTTCTATGAAGAAATACATGGCATCAGGATTGGAGCAAGACTCATTAACAACCTGCGATATGAAGATGATACAACCTTGCTTGCTGAAAGTGAAGAGGACTTAAAACATTTACTGATAAAGCTCAAAGAGCACATTCTTCAGTATGGATTACATCTCAATGTAAAGAAAACAAAAATCCTCACCACTGGACCAATAAGCAACATTCTTATTAACAGAGAAAAGAATGAAGTTGTCAAGGACTTCATTCTTCTTGGATCAACTATCAACACTCATGGAAGCAATAGTCAAGAAATCAAACAACGTATCGCATTAGGCAAATCTGCTGCACAAGGCCTTTCTAAAGTATTGAAGAACAAAGATGTCAGCTTGAGGACTAAGGTGCGCCTGAGCCAAGCCATGGTGTTTTCAATAACCTCATATGCATGTGAAAACTGGACAGTGAATAAGGAAGACCATAAAAAGATTGATGATTTTGAGTTATGTTGTTGGAGGAGAATATTGAAAGTGCCGTGGGCTGCCGAAAGAACCAACAGATCTGTGTTGGAAGAAGTGCAGCCAGAGTGCTCCTTGGAGGCCAGGATGGCCAAACTTTGTCTCCCACATTTTGGAAATATTGTCAGAAGGGAGCAGTCACTGGAGATGGATATCATGTTTGGTAAGGTTGAGGGTCAGAGGAAAAGAGGAAGACCCCCAACAAGATGGATTGGTCAAGTGGCAGCATTGATGGACTCAAGTGTGTCAATGATAGTGAGGTTGGTCCAGGATCAGGCAGTGTTTCATTCTGCTGTGCATAAGGTGGCTATGAGTTGGTACTGACTCGATGGCACCTAACAACAACAACAACAACAATAACCTTTGCTGAGTCAACATTTCCCTTAGCTCTCCATTAATTCCTTTCATATCTCCTCTGAAAGTGTCCAAGGGGCTATCACTACCCAACTTTCCTGGCCATGTATGTGATACATTTGTTTCTTTTCTTTGTAAAAGATTTAACCAAGAAATGCTTGAGACAGTGCTATGGGTTTTGCAAGCAGACAGTCTATTTCAGGCTTGGTTGCATCTATTGCCTGTGGATATAAACTGAATCCATTCTGCTATGGATTGAATTGTGTTCTCCCCCAAAATATGTATTGCAATCCTAGCCTTCATACTGGTGGTTATAACTCCTCTGGGAATAGTTTTTGTTATGTTAATGAGGTCATATCAGAGTAAGGTTTGTCCTAAGCCTAATTACTTTTGAGTTAGAGGGAGCAGCATAAATTTAAAGACAAATGAGCACACACGGGGGTGGGGGACTTCATATGATGTCATGTGAAGAGCGCAAAGAAACCAAGTAACATAGGGGCTACAGAGACCGAAAGGGACAAGGGCCTTCCCGAGAACCAACAGAGAAAGAAATAATATGGCATACATTGAGACTATGTAATAGGGGTTTCTAGATAGAATGGAGGTGTGATCAGGGAAGGTCTATTGAGGAAGAAATAATTTCCTGGGGATTTAGAGGAAGAATGGGGTGCAAGTAGGAAGGGAGTCAGGGGAGAAGGTTCCAGATATAGAGAGAGGAAAAGAGACACACAGAAAAGCAGACAGACAGGCACATGCAGATAAGACACAGGACAGAGAAAGATAGACAGAGAGAAACAGGGACCAAGAGATCGACTGAAACACAGACACTACAAACAAACAAAGTCATACCAAGAAACAGAGAAAGTGTCAGACAGTGACACAAAGTAAGAGATAGGACTCAATGACAGAGAAAGAGACACAGTGAGGAAGACTGGTACCAAAGGATTGTATTAGAGACACAGAGAGATTGAGACAGAGACACAAAGAGAGGCGGGGCAAAGAGAGACTGAGAAACATAGACACAAACACAAGGAGAAATACACACACACACACACACACACACACATACATATATATATATAGAGAGAGACAGAGAGACAGAGTCACAAATAAAGACACACAGAGAGACAGGGTAAAAAGGAGGTGGGACCGAGATACAGATTACATATACACACACATATGAAGAGACATAAGGAGCTCTGGTAGCATAGTGGTTATGAGTCAGAATGCTAACCTCAAGGTCAGCAGTTTGAAACTACTAGCCGTTCCATAGGAGAAAGATGAAGCTTTCTGCTCCCATAAAGATTTACAGCCTCAGAAACCCTGTACAGGGTCGCTATGAGTCGGAACCGACTCCATGGCACACTATCACCATCACCACCACCATGAAGAGACATGGAGTCCTGGTGTGGTGCTGTGGGATGAAGCACAAGGTTGGTGGTTCAAAGTCATCACCTGCTCCTTGGAAACCCTATCCAGGGTAGATATTAGTCAGAACTGATTTGAGGGCACCTAACAATAACAACGGCCTTGGAAACCCTATGCAGGGTCACTATGAGTCAGAGTTGATTCCACGGTATTTAACAACAACAATAACAACAATAAAGAGACACAGAGAGGGAGAGAGACAGAAAGAGACAGAGCCAAACAGAGAGAGAGCTTTCCCAAGTGAATAGAGCTAGTCAGTTTCCATCTTTCTCATGTCAAACACTGGTGTCCTTTAAGCTTCTGTAAAATGCCATTTCAGGAACTTATGTTTTCTGTTTTGTAAAATGACTCATGCAAAGAGCTATTTTGTTGTCACTTAAATTAAAAATAAATTTCAGAATAAAATAACTTGGAACCATTTTTATTTTCATTCTTGATTTTTTTAGATGAAAATATGGGACTGCAAGTTAAATCTTTCTTATGCCTATGTTTTTTTTCCATGGAATTTTCTCTGACTACCCTCTGCCTCTAGGGATGTCAGCCCCCTATCCTCCCTCCACCAGAATTTGCCATATGCTATAGGAAGGTCTTGTCTGTCTCTCCATATTGAGAATGGAGAATCCAGTCCAGGACGTGACACCTTTGCTAAAGACTGCTGGTGTAGGTGGTCTCCATGCCCACTGGGTCAGGCCTCCTTGTCTTCTACATTCCAGGCAGAACTTGAAAAGAGAGAGAGAGTGAGAAAGAAATACAAAGGGAGGTGTGAGAAGTAAATCCCTTATCTCTTCTTGGAACGGACCTCATAATATATAGAAGTTGATCCTAAGAAACACCCACATAGTGTTTACCTTGGGAGCACTTTGGCTCCATAAGATAAGCATTGGACTGTGAACCACAGGGTCCATGGTTCGAACACACCAGCTACTCTGCAGGAGTAGATGAGATCTTTTGCTCTGGCAAAGATTTAAAAGCCTTGGAAAACTTGTAAGGGCTCACTATGAGTTAGAGCCAACTCAATGAACAATAGCAGTGCTTGCCATGGGCCACACACTGTAATAAGCACTTCATATATATATATCTTTGTACCCATGTGGCATGGGTTATCATCTCCATTTTACAGATAGAAAAACTGAGACATGAAAAGTTAGGTGGCTTTCTGGCTGTGGGATTTTGGGAGTATTTCCAACCCTCTGAAACTCAGCTCTGAATTGGGAAACCATAAACAACACAGTTCTATAAAGTATCTGATAAAATGCCCAGCACACAGTGAGTTTTCAGTTAATGTAAACCAAAGCCTACCTGATCCCTTACTGGCTTTATCTTTTCCTCTCTTCAATTCAGCCCTTAAAGTGCCTTTTGGATTTGAGACATTTCAATCCCATGAAGAATGGAGGGAGCTCTTGGTAGACAATTTATCCAGAGGGAGATGGAGCTGGGGCATAAGAACTTGACCTTGAGGGATGTTCTTGTGGTCAGATAGCAGGCTATTCTAAATGCAGATGGTGTTCACCACTCAGATATGTTCTTGGGTGTGTGTCCTGGGAGAGCTGGTTGGAGTGGCTTAGGAAGGAGGGATTTGACGTTCATGGATGAAGAACTGGAAAGAACTTCACTGTGTCTGGGATCATAGAGTGTTCTAATTCATTGGTGGGATCATGTTGTCAACATGCCTGGATGACAAGAGGCCAGAATGATTTGGTCCTAACGTATAATCAAGTTTAAGGAATGTGCCTTTATGTAGCAAAGAGCACAGTGGTAGTCTTTGGTGGTGGTGGCTGTGTGCCAGTCCCAATTTACAGTGACCCTGTACAGGGTTTCCAAGGCTGTAAATCTTTACGGGAGCAGAATGCCTCATATTTCTCCCACAGAACAGCTGGTAGTTTCGAATTGCTGACCTTGAGGTTCACAACCCGATTCGTAACCACTACTCTACCAGAGCTCCTTGGTAGTCTTTGGAGTGGGCATCATATAAAGGGCTAGGAGAGAACAGAGAGAATGTGTCTTGTCCTGCATTGTAGCAGATATGACGTTTGCATGTAAACTTCCATAAACACTGCCCCAGAACTGCCCTGATAAGAACAGCCCTATTTCTAAATTAGTATTTTAATTGAACTTGTATGTAAATCGGAATGATTATTTATGGGTAATATGTAACATCAGGAGTCTTGGTGTGGTGCTATGGGCTAATGCTCTGGCCTGCAAAGCTGATTTGAATCCCAAGGTCAGTGGTTCAATCTCAACAGCCGCTCCTTGAAAACTCTATACAGGGTTGCTATGGGTCTGTACTGACTTGAAGGTACTTAACAACAACAACAATATCTAACATCAATTAGTGTACCTTTCTTTCTATGCATAAAAAACATCAAAGAAACACTTCCATATACACTAAACATCTTTAACATAATAATACAGTGATTGTAGTCTTGATGCATGTCACTAAGTGATGCCCATGTGTTATTACACCATTGCATGTGCCTCAAATTTTTGATAGAGTAGGTTTCATGGGGGTTGGTTGGTTTACAAGTTGGACATAATTGTGATACAGTGACTAACTTAATATGTCTCTTCTAGCCATGGTCTTTGTGACTCCCAGCAAAGGATTGGGTAGGATTGGGTAGGAACATGCAAATAAGACATAGAGGACTCTAATAATACCTAGACTGGTTAGATTTGTCATCCCACTAGGTTTAAAAAGAATCATCTCAGAAGCAGCCATAGAAAATCCTAAGAGCATTAAGAAAGAAGAGCCATGAGAAAAGTGTGAGATGCCTACCCGGGAAAGAGGTGGTGATGGCAGAGGTATCAACATAGAGATACAGGCTTCCTAGCCTATGGACCAAGGAAGTTGAGTTGGTATGGGTAGGAGGCTGGCTTGAAAAAGGGAACTTTGTAACTCCTGCTGGAGTGGGGCAATGGCCAAAGGGTCACATGCCTGAGAGGCCAGAGATACGAGTGAGGTATGCCTGCAGTAGGGTAGAGAAGAGGCATTCTATGCTGGAGGACTATTGTATCCTGAATTGTTTCTGCTCTTGAATTGTACTCTGTTAATTTATTTAATAAACCCCATATTTATGAGTAAGGAGCTCTGGTAGCGTAGTGGTTATGAATCGGGCTGCGAACCGCAAGGTCAGCAGTTCAAAACTACCAGCTCTTCCGTGGGAGAAAGACGAGACATTCTGCTCCCGTAAAGATTTACAGCCTCAGAAACCCTGTACAGGGTCACTATGAGTCAGAACCGACTCCACGGCACATAACAACAACAACAACAATATTTGTGAGTATTGCCTATGAGTTCTGTGTGACCATTGAAATGGATTATTGAACCCAGATGTGAAGCAGAGAGTATTGTGGGAGGGATGGTTGGTATTGCTGTTGTTGTTAGGTGCCCTTGAGTAGGTACCAACTCATAGTGACCTGTGCACAACAGAACGAAACACTGCCTGGTCTTAGGTCAACCTCACAAACACTGGTATGCTTGAGCCCATTGATGATGCCACTGTGCCAATCCATTTAGTTTTGGGTCTTCCTCTTTTTGTCTGACCCTCCACATTACCAAACATGATAGCCTTCTTCAGTGACTGGTCCCTCTTGATAATATGTCTGAAGTATGAAAGAAAAAGTCAAACCATCCTGACTTCCAATAAGTACTCTGGCTATACTTCTTTCAACACAGATCTGTTCTTTTGGGAACCCATGGTACTTTCAATATTCTCCTCCAAGACAATAACTCAGATGCATCAATTCTTCTACAGTCTTCCTTATTCACTGTCTAACTTTCTCATGCATATGAGGTGATTGAAAATATCATGGTTTGGGTCAGGTGCACCTTAGTCCTCAAACTGACATCTTTGCTTTTCAACACTTTAAAGAGGTCTTGTACAGCAGATTTGCCCAATGTAATATGTCATTTGCTTTCTTGACTGCTGCTTCCTTGAATGTTGATGGTTGATCCAAGCAAAATTAAGTTATTGACAACTTCAATATTTTCTCTAATGGTTAGTATTAGAATAGAGCAAAGAATATTACAGGGAGGAAACATGTCTAATTTCCACTTTATAGGAATTGGCCTTGGACTGATTTTGAGTTTCATTGTCCTTCCCCTCTATGAAACCAGAGGAAGTCAGACATGGCCTCCCTGCAGTTCACGCAATAAGTCAAAGGTTGGTGGCCCTAGGGTTGTCTGTATTGCCTGTGGTGAGAGGGCTGGGGTCTAGAGGTTTCCATCCTACTACAGCAAGTGGAAAGAAAGAGTAACAAAAGGTTCTGACCCATAGCGACCCTGTACAGGGTTTCCGAGGGTGTAAATCTTTACGGGAGTAGAACGCCTCATCTTTCTCCCGCGGAGCGGCTGGTAGTTTCGAACCGCTGACCTTAAGGTTCACAGCCAGATTCCTAACCACTATGCTACCAGAGCTCGGTATTAGTTTTTGATTTGCTGCTGTAACAAATGACCACAAACTTAGTATATAAACAACACAAATTTGCTATCTTACACTTCTAGAAGTCAAACATCTGACATGGCTCTCACTTGCCTAAATTAAATCCATATGTTGGCAGACCTATATTCCCTCTGGAAGTTCTGGACAAAAAAATATTTCTTTGCTCTTTCCAACTTCTAGAGGATGTCTGCTGGAGTCCTGGTGGCACTATAGGATAAGCACTTGACTGCTTATTACCAGACCAGCAGTTCAAATCCACCACCACTCCTCAGAAACTCTATATAGGGTCACTATGAGTCAGAAGCAACTTGGAGGCATTTAACAACAAAGGCTGCCCACATTCCTTGACTCATGGCCCCTCCAGCAATGGCAGGTCTTGTTTTTTCTGGTATTGAAACACTCGGACTCTTCTTCCTCCCTCTTCTAATGAAAGGACCCTTGTGATTATATTGGGCTTACCTGTAAGATTGGGAATGAGCTCCCTATTTCAGGGCCATTCCATCTGCAATCCTAATCATCCCACAGTGTGTAAAGGAATTACCCCACAATTTCCAGGAATTGACACTTGACTATTGCCCCAAATCCAATGTGTTCATTTCTGTGTAAAGTATGAACGAAAAAAGACACTCCACTTAGTTTCAGAAGTTATAGATTCTGAACTCAGTTTCAGTGTGTGTGAGCTGTGCGGTCATGGCAGGTCATTTTCCTTGCCTGTCCCTATTTTCTAATAATGGGATGTTACTGTTGCTGATGAGTTGGTCCCAATTTATGGCAGAACAAATTACTGCCCAATGCAGAGTCATCCTTATGATTTTTGTCATGTTCAAACCCATTATTGTAGCCACTGTGTCAATCCATCTTGTTGAGTGTCTTCCTCTGTTTTCACTGACCCCTCTACTCTATAAAGCATGAAGTTCTTCTCCAGGAACTAGTCCCTCCTGAGAACATGTCCAAAGTCCTTGCAACAAAGTCTCCACATTCTTTCTCTCCATTCTGGTTGTACTTTTTCCAGCACAGTTTTATTTGTCCTTCTGGCAGTTCATGCTACATTTAATATTCTGTAGCCACACCATAATTCAAAGGCATCAATTCTTCAGTCTTCCTTATTCACGGACTGTGGGATAGCAGCTCTGTAATCACAGGAAGAGGTGGAAGCAGGGACAGGGTGGGCTGTGTTCTCTAGCTGGGGAAACATGCTTGCATGCTTGCAAAACATTTCCAGGCTTTACCTGCCAAAAGAAACATGGGAAACAGGGGTTGCACAAAGTTCTTTTCTTTAAGATCTCAGAGCTGCATCTAATGCGTCTTTGTGCAAGTCTGATTCTCAATTTGGTCTCAACCGTGACAACAATGGACTCAAACATATTAAACAATCCTGAAGATGGCAGAGGACCAGGCAATTATTTCGTTCTATTACAAGAGGTTGCCGTGGGCTGGAGCTGGCTCAATGGCAACTGACAACACAAACAGAAGAGGTGCTGTACAGATTTGGGGTTTGAGACTCCCAGTATCCTTCTAAGAACTGTGCTTCTAATTTTGTTACATTAGGGATAAAGTGGCACATCTGAGAGAGACTTTCAGGTCCTCTCAGGATTTGCTTCTATATTGAGCTGACTCCACACAGCATTCCCAGTCAAAAACGCATGCCAGGGTTCCCTGGTGGTTGGCCAGAGACTCCAAAAGAAATATCAGCATTTCATTAGACTGGGGTTGGACTTCATTTCAACCATTCCCAAGCAATCACTGTTTAGTTGATATCATCTGAAGGGCAACAGGGGGAAAAAAGAAAATATATCATTTGTATATATCTCATGGATTTCTTAGCCTGTCCCATCCATTTTCCTTATTGGATCAATCACCAAAATCTTGGGATGTATACAAGAAGGATTTTATAATCTCTTTTGTACAGATAAGGAAATGGAAGTTCAGGGTACCCAGCTGGGCATTGATCTATCAAGGCACTAAGTGTCTGCTTTTCCTAGATGAGGTCTCTGGGCTACAGCTTCCAGTGTCAGGGATCATAGCATGTTTAAGACACAATGATGGTTAGTTAATTTGTTCATCCATTCAAAGGTTGTAGGGACAAATAAGACCTGTTTTCTGTCCTAAAGCAGCTCACAGTACATAGATAGATAGATAGATAGATAGATAGATAGATAGATAGATAGATAGATTGATTGATTGATAGATGATGGTATATAGATGATAAATAGTTTTATAAATAGATGTGTAGATGGAGGATGTTGTTGTTAGGTGCCATCGAGTCAGTACTGACTCATAGCGACCTTATGCACAGCAGAACGAAACACTGCCCTATCCTGAACCAACCTCCCTACTGTTGCCACACTTGAGTCCATTGATGCTTCCACTTGGTCAATCCATCTCATTGGGGGTCTTCCTGTTTTTCTCTGACCTTCCACCTTACTAAACATGATATCCTTCTCCAGTGACTGGTCCCTCCTGACAATATGTCTGAAGTATGAAAAATGAAGTTTGACCATCCTGGCCTCCAAGAAGCACTCTGGCTGCACTTCTTCCTACACAGATCTGTTGGTTCTTTTGGCAGCCCATGGCACTTTCAATATTCTCCTCCAACACCATAACTCAAAAGCATCAACTCTTCTATGCTCTTCCTTATTTACTATTCAGCTTTCACATGCATATGAGGTTATTGAAAATACTATGACTTGGATCAGGCACACCTTAATCTTCAAGCTGACATATTTGCTCTTCAACCCTTTAAAAGATCTTGTGCAGCAAATTTGTCTAATGCAATATGTCATTTGATTTCTTGACTGATGCTTCCATGAGTGTTGATAGTTGATTGAAGAAGAATGAAGTCCTTGACCACTTCAGACTTTTCTCCATTGATAATAATATTGTTTATTGGTCCAGTGGTGAGGATTTTTGTTTTCTTTACATTGAGATGTAATCCATACCAGAGGCTGTGCTCTTTGATCTTCCTCAGTAAATGTTTTAAGTCTTCTTCACATTCAGCAAGCAAGGTTGTATCATCTGCATATCGCAGGTTGTTAATGAGTCTTCCTCCAATCCTGATGCCACGTTTTTGTTCATATAACCCAGCTTCTTGGATTATTTGCTCAGCATACAGGTTGAATATGTATGGTGAAAGAATACAACTCTGTTGCATACTTTTCTTAATTTTAAACCATTCAGTGTTCCCATGTTCTGTTCAAACAACTGCATCCTGGTCCATGTACAGATTCCTTATGAGCACAATCAAGTGTTCCGGAATACTCATACTTTGCAATGACATTGGGTACAATCAATTCAGTGTAAAATCATTCTTCATTTCCTCCTTGGGTTTCCATTCCTACCTTCTGAGCTTTTGGTCTCATACTACTGATTGGACTGAGGAGAACATTCCCCCTTGGTGTCATTATTCACCAGATTGTTGTTGTTGTTAAGTGTCATTGAGTTGGTTCAGACTCATAGCAGCCCTGTATAGGGTTTCCAAAAAAAGGCTGGTGGGTTTGAACTGTCAACTTCATGGTTAGCAGTCCAGTGTTTCTCCTACAGTGCCACACCAGGACTCCATTCACTATAAGGTAGTGGTGTTTATGTGGTGTAGAGTTGGTTCTAGCTCATAGTGACCCTGTATAGAGTTTCTGAGGCTGTGAATCTTTACAAGAGCTGAAAGTCTCTTGCTTCCATGGAGCAACTGGTAGATTCAAACTGCTGAACTTGTGGTTAGTAGACCAAAGTGTAACCCACTACACTATCTGTTTCTTGTTTGACTGGCAATGAGTTCAGTTCTAGGCTTGAAGGGTGCCTAAAGACCGTAGTCTCTGGAGTTCCACCAGCCTCTATCAGCCTAGTGAGTCTGGTCTTTGTACGGTTTTCATTCTCACATGACTCCTTGAGCAGGTCCTGTTCTCTCCTCACTGTACAGCTGAGGACACTGAGACCTTGGAGGCAAAGCATCTTGACTGACATTGTGAAACCATAGTATTATGAGAGTCGAGTCAGGGCACTTGCTTCTCTCCTGTGGCCTCAGTGCCTCCCAGAACACGAAATCATAGAAGGACCTGCTGTATCATCACTGCACTTCGGTGATGTTTGTGACTCTCTTTGCTTCTTTTCCTTCTCAAGCTGAAGTCCCGTCTTACTAATTTTTTTATGGGAATCTTCACAGATAATTCTTGTTGTTAGTTGCCATCAAGTCAGTTCCAACTCATAGTGACTCCATGCACAACAGGATGCAACATAGCCCAGTCCTGTATCTTCCTCACAATTGTTGCATTTGAGTCCATTGGTATTGCCACTGTACCAGTTCATTTCTTTGAGGGTCTTCTTCTTCTTTTTCACTCACTCTCCACTTTACCAAGCATCATTTCTTTTTCCAAGTACTGGTCCCTCCTGATAACATGTCCAAAGTATGGGAGACGAAGTCTGGTCATCTTGGTTTTAAGGAGCATTCTGGCTATACTTCCTCCAGCACAGATTTGTTTGTTCTTGCAGTCTCTGGTACTTTCAATATTCTTCTTAAACACCATAACTCAAATACATCAATTCTTCTATGGTCTATCTTATTCATTGTCCAAATTTCACTTGCATATTGTTGTTGTTGTTAGGTGCCATCAAGTTGGTACTGGAGCATAGTGACCTTCTGCACAGCAGAATGTAACACTGCCTGGTCTTGGGCCAACCTCACTACTGTTGCCACGCTTGAGCCCATTGATGCTGGCACTTTGCCAACCCATCTCACTGGGAGTCTTCCTATTTTTCTCTGACCCTTCACCCTACCAAACATGATATCCCTCTCAAGAGACTGGTCCCTCCTGACAACATGTCTAAAGTATGAGAGACGAAGTTTGGCCATCCTAGTCTCCAAGGACCACTCTGGCTACACTTCTTCCAACTCAGATCTGTTTGTTCTTTTGGCAGCCCATGGCACTTTCAATATTCTCCTCCAACACCATAACTCACTTGCATATTAGGCAATTGAAAATATATGGCTTGGGTCAGGCACACTTTAGTACTTAATTGATATATATCTTTGCTCTTGAACACTTTAAAGAAGTTTTGTATAATAGATTTGCCTATTTCACATATTAGCTGAAATGTAGAAGTCAAACGAAGATAAACAAGAGAAGAAGATCATAGAAATTTGGTAGAGAACAAGTTTGCTTTGAGACTGAAACCTGGTGATTCTAGAATGTTTCCTTTAGGGCAAGGGTGGGGGACTTTTTTCCTGCCGAAATTTTTAACATCATTTGCGGGCCATAAAAAATTGTAAACTTAAAAATTAGCCTGCTTTCTCTAGTCAAAAAATTTATTAACTCACCCCTAATGTGATGGCAGGAACTGCGGTTGCCTTGGCAGAGTCAGACCAAATGATTTCGAAGGCCCTATCTGGCCTGTAGGCCAGATATTCCCCACCCCTTCTTTAGGGTTTGAGGTCTCTATTAGTGTAAGAAAAGTGATATTTATAGTCAAGGAGTCTGACTTGATCTCATGTTGTGAAGGGCCTAGCTATGCAGCAAAGAGGAAAATCTGCAGGTCAGTGGATCAGGTTAGAACTTGTGGGCAACATCCACCCAC
The DNA here is from genome assembly GCF_000296735.1 of Chrysochloris asiatica. Lineage (NCBI taxonomy): Eukaryota > Metazoa > Chordata > Mammalia > Afrosoricida > Chrysochloridae > Chrysochloris > Chrysochloris asiatica. The sequence continues at coordinate 2,476,629 of NW_006408810.1, read as the reverse complement.
TTCTGCAATGATGTAAGCTGTGGCAAACCTTTATCTATGACACTACAGCATCACTGCTCTTAGCTGCTTCATTTTACTGGCAGTGCAGCCTTCTGGGTAGGAAGGGCACTGAAGTCATTCTTTAGTGAAGCTTGGGCCAGTGTATCGACTTGTCTTACTTTCCTTGCTGTTGTTGGTAAGTGCTAGAGAGTCAGTTCAGACTTACATTGTTATTGTTAGGTGCCGTTGAGTCCGTACCTACTCATAGTGTCCCTATACACAATAGAAGGAAACACTGCCAGGTCCTGGGCCAACCTCACAATTGTTGCCACGCTTGATTCCATTGATGTTGTAATTTTGCCAATCCATCTCTCTGAGGTCTTCCTCTTTTTCTCTGACCCTCCACCTTACCAAACATGCTATCCTTCTCGAGTGACTGATCTTTCCTAACAATATGTCTGAAGTATGAGAGATGAAGTTTAGACTTATAGAGACCCTGTATAGGGTTTCCAAGGAGCAACTGGTGAGTTTGAACATCCAGCCTTGTGATTCAAACAGACCTTGTGGTCCAGTTCTTTATCCTCTAGTGCCATACTAGGACTCCCTACTTTCCCAGGGTTGCCATAATAGAAAAAATTACTCACATTTCAGAAGGCTAGACGTCTGAGTTCATGGTGTGTCTTTAGGGGCTTGCCCTTCTTTGTCTATTTCAGCTTCTAGTAACTTCTAGTAGCTGGGATTCCTGGGTTTACATAACCGGTGTGGAGCTACAAGATAAGTACTGGACCATGAACCACAAGGTCAGCAGTTCAAAAAACCCATCAGCTGTTCATCAGAAACCCTGTACAGGGTCACTATGAGTCAGAATAAACTCAATGGCAATTAACAACAACTGCCATGGAGTTGATTTCGACTCATAGTAGCACTGTGTAGGGTTTCTGAGAGTGTAAAACTTTATGGCAGCAAACCGTCTCACCTTTCTCCCAAGGGGATGTCAGGGGTGGGATGTCAAAAAGTTTATGGGAAAATAGAACAGAAAGGTAATGGAATTTTTCCATGAAGTTTTTGAAGACCCTTCAAAGGTGCATCTGATGTGTGTGTCTCTGACCCTAATGTACTGCAGCAGCATCACCATTAGAAAAGAAAATCTAATTTCCAAACATAATCACACCCACAAGGGCTAGGATGTCAATCAAGATTTGTGAGGATGCAATTCAATCCCCAATGCTCCAGGAGCACAATGAATTTCTCTAAGCACAGGAAGTGCTCTCTCACTTGGCTCTTTACTCTCTCCAAAGACCTTCCAGCCAAATCCTGCTGACTCACGGAACATTCTCTCCCAAATGACAACTGCCAAATATTTTTTAAAAATATATTAAAAATTATTTATTAATCCATAAAGCAAAATGTCTCATAAAGTACTGGAACAGAGAGTCTTGGAAACACTTGTCTGCTCATGTTTTCTTTGCTTAGTTGTTTAGTTCTACTTATGAAGGAAAGATATTTGTATTTTCCCTCAGTTTTTTTTTTTCCTTTTCAACAATTAAAATCTATCTCTCTTCCTTATACCCCTGAGTGATGAACAAGTCTGAGAGTCATGCCAACTTGGGCTTGTTCCAGCTCTTTCACTGAAAGAACCTACGAGACTTTATTACATCAATAAACTCTTTGCGCCCCAGATTTTCTTCTCTCCTGAAAGGACGAGTTGAAATAAATTATTTCAAAAGTCTATGCCAATGCTAACAACCTCCTGAAGTATTTACATAAAGTCTTCCAAGCTAGTCCTATGATCTGGTCCATGAAGAGAGGGTTTGAAGTTGCAAGAAATTTTAGAAACGCTCTTGGGGGCTCCGGGTATCCATTAGCATAGTTAACAATATATGAACATGGAAACATTGGCCAAGACATCAGGAGACAATAGATATCTCATTTCAAAGAAGGTGCTAGATCCTAGGCAGAATGTTCAAAGTCAATGATCAAAAGCTAATTAGCTACGCCACTCCTTTCAAGGCTATCAGAAGGGTTGGTCCACTGAGTGGGGAGTGAGGAGACACTTGTTTAATATGGAGCCTTGCAAAATGCATAACTGTGCTGTGACACCTACATATTCCACACCAGTAGAAGAGAAATAGATGCCTGCCCCTCACTTCAAGCTCAGGGTGGTCTTTAACAGATTCTTGTAGAGAGTTTTTCCCAAGTCCCTTGCATTTAAGCACAGGAGCAGTTTTCCAGTGTTTTGGAATCTGAGTCTTCCTGAGGAATCACAAGAGGAGAGGAGCTGATCAGATGCTTATGAATGAATGGCATGGCAGTGTGGGTCAGTTGACTGTGTTGGATGCCCTGCACACCAAGACTTTCTCTGAGAAAGTGACATGTGAGGGACTGTGTTCCATGAATCAAATAAGGGCCACTAGCAAGAGTTAGTGTGGAGCTATCTCAGCTCATGCCCAAGAATGCCCAAAGTCTAAGGATTCTGACAGTCTTGTAGTACACACTTTTGTAACCCCACCACACCATGCCAAATAAGAATAATTGCTTTCTAGTCAATTTTGACTCATAGTGACCACATATATGGCAAAGTAGAACTATACTTCATAGGGTTTTCAATGCTTGGTTGGTCAGAAACAGATCAGCAGGTCTTTCTTCTGAGCTGTTTCTAGGTGAGCTCCAATGTACATCCATTTGGTTAGCAGCTGAATGTGTTAACTGTTGGCACCACTAGGGACTCTTAGCTAAGGAAACTATCTCCTGATGCCTAAGAGCTGAGAAAGATGAGGCCATCATCCACACTGGGGAGCTGTAGAAAGAGAACTCCAACATTGGGACTGAGAAGGGGATGCTCTGAATTTGATCCTTGGGAGCATTTCATGACCGTCCCTACAACTGTAGATCCAAGCTCAATTCACAACAACATCAAACCAACCAGAATTTTTCTGTTGCTTCTTCTTTCATTTCTTCCCTACAGATTCCAAATTCAGAGAGGTAGCTTGGAGAGTAAGGTGGTGGACATAATAGGAGGGACAAGAGCAAAAATCCAACTATTGATTCCTTCCCTGATTGTAGACTCCACAAACTATAGTCTAGACTTTTACCCTTTAATGACAAACTTATTTTCTGCTTTGAATTTTTGGTTGATACCATCATGGAAACAATAGTCAAGAAATCAGATGACATATTGCTTTGGGTAAATCTGTTGCAATACCTCTTTAATGTGTTCAAGACCAAAGATGTTCATTTGATGACTAACGTGCACCTGACTCAAGCCATGGTATTTTCAAAAGCCTCATATGCCTGTGAAAGTTGGAAAATGAGTAAGGGAAAACCTTAGATGAATTGATGCATTTGAGTAATTGTATTGGAGGAGAATATCAAAGGTGTCATGGACTGCCTGAAGAACAAATACATCTGTGTTGGAAGAAGTACAACCAAAAAGCCAAGATGGCCAGACTCTGTCTCTCATATTTGGACATAATATCAGGAGGGACAAGTAGCTCAAGAAGGACACGATGCTTGGTAAAATGGTGAGCCAATGAAAAAGAGGGAGAGCCCCAACAAGATAGATTGGCACAGTGGCAGCAGCAATGCACTCAAGTGTTTCAGCAATTGGTAGGATGAGGCCTGTTTTTTTCAAAATCATGCAGGTATATAGTTCCCTTCCAGTCACTAGCATGTACTACAATTGAGATCACAGTTTCTCAAGTAGCTGAAAGACTGAAAATGTTTGTGGGTTATATATGTCCCATGGAACATGAAAGTGTTAAGTCAAGGTTGGAGTTTTGTTTTAAAATGTCAATAAACATCTCAGATGCTACTGCTAGATTGCATTGAAAAATGCCTGGAATATTTTGAGTTACTTAATATCAGTTGTTATTGTTAAGTGCCATCGAGTTTGTTCTGAATCATAGTGATTTTATATGTGGTTTCTGAGGCTTTAAAAAATCTTACCAGGAGCAAAAATCCTCATTTTTCTCTCATGGAGTGGCTGTTGGGCTTGAACCACAGACCTTTTGGTACATACTCCTGCACTTATTGTATAAATCCACAAAGCTTAATGTAAATTAGAGTCAAGGAAAGAACTAGCCCTCTAGATAGATTTTGAGAAAGAGTAAATGAAGTAGTTTTGTGGGTTCAACCTGCAAGTTATGTTCTGTAAGTTTCTTTATCAAAGAAACATTTTCAACTTTGATCTGTACTTTCCAACCTTACTTATGCACAGACTTTTTTTTTGCCATAGAACACAGTATGTCATGGACAGAAAATCATTTTGAACACACTTAGGTAACTGTTGTCCTAATGGACAAATATCATTAATATCACATGTAAGTAAATTTTTCTGAAGATAACTTAAAAATGGCTGCAAAAACACATTGACAAGGAGATTCAAGCTGGATTCAGACAAAGATGTGGAATGAGAAATATTACTGCTGATAGATATCAGGTGGGTCTTGGCTGAAAATAGAGAATACCAGAAAGTTGTTTACGTTTATTTTGTGGCTTATGCAAAGGCATTTGATTGTGTGCAAGCTCTGGATAACATTGTGAAGAATAGATATTCCAAAACACTTTTTGTTCATGTAAACAGACCAAAAGGCAGTCATTTGAACAGAACAAAGAAACACTGAATGCTTCAAAATCAGTAAAGGTGTGCACCAGGGTTATATTCTTTCATCACACTTATTCAATCTGTATGCTGAGCAAATAATCTGAAAAAAAAAACAAACTCACTGGATTATATGAAGAAGAATTGTTATCAGAACTGGAGGAAGATTCATTAACAGTCTGTGAAATGTAGATGATACAACCTTATTTGCTGAGAGCAAAAAGGACTCAATACACTTACTGATGAAGATCAAAATCCACAGTCTTTATTATAGGTTGCTCCTCAATATAAAGAAAACAAAAAAATCCTCACAATTGAACCAATGAATAACATCATAGCAAATGGAGAAAAAATTGAAGTTGTCAAAAACGTCATTTTGCTTGGATCAACTATCAGCACTCGTAGAAGCAGAATTCAAGAAATCAAAGAAAATATTGAATTAGACAAATCAGTTGCACAAGACTGTTTTAGAATGTTTAGGAGCAAAAATGACCAAGTCATGGTATTTTTAATATTCTCATATGCATGTGAAAGTTGGACAATGAATAAGGAAGAGTGTAGAAGAATTGATGCATTTGAGTTATGGTGTTTGAGGAGAATATTAAAAGTACCACGGTCTGACAGAACAACGAACAAATCTGTGTTGGAAGAATTGCAGCCAGAATGCTCCTTCGGTACCAGGATGGAAATATTTTATCTCTCATGCTTTGTACATATTATCAGAAGGGACCAATCCATGGAGAAGGTCATCATGCTTGGTAAAGTGGAGGATTAATGAAAAGGAGGAAGACCTCTATGGAGACAGATTGGCACAGTCCGGCAGCAAAAGGCTCTGGCATAACAACACTTATGAGCATGGCACAAACCAGGCAGGGTTTACTTCTATTGTTCATAGAGTCATGAGTTGGAATCAACTCTAGGGCATGTAGCAATAACAACAACAGCCAAATTTTCTTTAAGATTAACATGGTGGTGGTGGTGTGCTGTGGAGTAGGTTCTGATTTATAGCAATTCTGAGGCTTTAAATCTTGATAGGAGCAGAAAGCCTCTTTCTCCTGTGGAACGGCTGGTCGTTTGAGGTTAGCAGCCAGCCTTGTAACCACTATGTTACCAGAGCTCCTTAGATTAGCATGTTGTTGTTGTTGTCAGGTGCCATCGAGTCAGAACCGACTCATAGCGACCCCATGCACAGCAGAACGAAACAATGCTCGATCCCGGGCCAACCTCACTACCGCTGCCACCCCCGAGTCCATCAATGATGCCACCTGGCCGATCCATCTCGTTGGAGGTCTTCCTCTTTTTCTCTGACCCTCTACCCTACCCAGCATGACATCCTTCTCCAATGATTGTTTCCTCTGGACTATATGTCCAAAGTAGGAGAGACGAAGCTTAGCCATCCTGGCCTCCAAGGAGCACTCTGGCTGCACTTCTTCCAAAACAGATCTATTGGTTCTTTTGGCAGTCCATGGCACCCTCAGTATTCTCCTCCAACACCACAACTCAAAGGCCTCAATTCTTCTACGATCTTCCTTATTCACTTCCCAGCTTTCGCATCCATATGAGGCTATTGAAAACACAATGGCCTGGGTCATTAGCATAGAGATGGTTATTATTTTGAGCTAAGAAAGTCACAGATTATAAAATCAGGAAAGAAATTGGTATATCCACATCCTCAAGTCCTTTTATCTCTTAATTTGCACATTGTTGTTATTATAGATTATTGTGTTTCTTATTAGGTGCTGTCAAGTCGGTACCGACTCACAGCGACCCTATGCACAACAGAACAAAACACTGCCCGGTCCTGGGCCAACCTCACAACTGTTGCCATGCTGAGCCCGTTGATGCTACCACTTGGCCAATCCATTTCGCTGGGGGTCTTCCTCTTTTTCTCTGACCCTCCACCTTACCATACATGGTATCCTTCTCCGGTGACTGGTCCCTCCTGACAATATGTCTGAAGTTTGAGAGATGAAGTTTGGCCATGCTGGCCTTCAAGGAGCACTCTGGCTGCACTTCTTCCAATATTGTTGCTATTGTTATGTGCCGTGGAGTTGGTTCTGACTCATAATGACCCTGTACAAGATTTCCAAGGCTGTAAATCTTTACCAGAGCAGAAAGCCTCATCTTTCTCTCTCAGAATAGCTGGTAGTTTCGAACTGCTGACCATGAGATTAGCAGCCCAATTCGTAACCACTATGCTATTAATCATATATATATTTGTGTGTGTGGTTTCTTTTCATGTTTATATTGTGAATTTACTAATAAGACATTTGAGATCTAATTATCAAAGTCTCACTTTCATTTTTTAGTCTCTTGTAAAACTGTCAATTCATGTATTCTGGCTTTTCGGGGATATGGTCAGTGTTGCTAGAGGACATTGAAAACCTGGTTAGAGATAAGGGGTTCATTTTCCTTTTTCTGTTCAAAAATTTTCCTTTTAGTTCAAATATCTGGCTTCAGGTATTGTTTTCCTTATCCTGTTCCAATGTGGATAATGAAACTTCCATGTAATTTTTATGACTGCTCCTTTTTTTTTTTTTTTTAAACATAGGGTTTATTTGAACAGTTATTTTATATGCACAAGGGAAACCATTCTGTTTTAAAAACATAAAAGACTAGTTGTAATGAAGTTTTTAAAGAGAAGATGAGGGAGTAGAATAGAAAATCAAGCGTTGGCTAACATTAATATGACTGACTGAAATATGCCTCTGTCGCCTTTACTGAGATCAGCTGATGCCAGATTATTTGGTGTTCTCTGGCTTTGAAGGGGGAGGGAGGAAAGGGACTTCATTTGCACACATCTTTCGGTGTTGTTGTCAAGTACCATGGAGTGAGTTCAGGCTCATAGTGACCCTGGACCCTGGGTGTGTAATGTTTCTGAGGACCCACTGCTGCTTTTCAACTCCTGACCCTGTGGTCCAGTGCCAATACTACAATGCTAAACCAGGTGTAGTTCACAGGTTTTAGGGAGTCCTAGTGGGAGTCCTGGAGTTCTGGTGTGGCACTGTGGGCTAATGCATCAGACTACAAAGTCGTTTGAACTCCAAGGTCCATGGTTTAAGCTCACCAGCTGCTCCTTAGGAACCTTATACAGGGTTGCTATGGGTTGAAATCAACTCAATGGCACTTAACAAGTGGGAGTCCTAGTGTGGTGCTGCAGGTTAATGTACTGGACTGAAAGGTCAGTTTGAGTCTCAAGGTCAGTGGTTCAAACTCATCAGCTGCTCCTCAGGAAACCCTATACAGGGTTGCTATGAGTAGGAACTGACTTGACCTTGACGGCACTTAACAACGACAATAGCAAGTGTGGTGCTGTGTGATGCCCTAGGATAAGTATGTGACCTCAAGGTCAGTTTGAACCACAAGGTCAACATTTTAAACTCAGCAGCTGCTCCTCAGAAACCCTGTACAGGGTGGTTTTAATTCTGAACCAACTTGATAGCACTTAGCAACAACAACAACAACAACAACAACAACAGTGTGACACTGTAGGATAAGCACTGGGCTGCTTACCACAAGGTTAGCAAACCCATGAGCTACTCCTTAGAAACCCTATCCAGGGTTCATATGAATCTGAAATGACTTGAATGCACTTAACAACAACAAAAGGTTTTAAAATGATAAAAGCTATCCAGGGAATTCCAAAGGAGTCTTACTCAGGAATCAAGGGAAATTACCTAAAGTACAGTCTTTGCATTGGATAAGCTCTGAACTAGTTTATAGTTAACAGATGTCTTCTTCACAAAGGGAGTTTGCAAAAGCTAAACTACTTTTCATTTTTTAAAGTAAAAACACAAATAAATTGCCTGAAGTGCCTTCAATTAGAGATTAAATTCGTATAACAACCCCTTACATGTTAAAAGAAACCCTGGTGGTTTAATGAGTTACTCCTTGGGTTACTAACTGCAAGGTCAGCAGTTCAAATCCACCAGTCACTCTTGGGAGAAAGATTTATCGTTTCAGAATCCCTGTATAGGGTCACTATGAATTGATATTGACTTGACAGTACATACCAATAAATGTTATCAAAGTGGGTCTTTAGATTCTTGCTATTTGAACTGTTTTCTGAAAACTAGCAGCATCAGAAAAATCAGGGAATTGGTTAGAACTACAGAACCAGAAACCCCATTCTAGACTTACTGACTTAGACTCCATATACCCACGAAAGTTTGAGAAGAACTCGTCATTGAGTATTTATGTTACAGTTTGTATGAAGTTCTTATTTATGTATTTCACTAGACTTTGGAGTCTCCATATCCACCCCCTCATAATTATTGGTGTTGTTATTGTTAGGTGCCATCTAGTGAGTTCTGACCTATAGTGACCCTATGTACAACAGAATGAAACACTGCCCAATCCTGCGTCATCCTCACAATTGTTGCTACAATTGAGAACATTAGTGCTGCCACTGTGACATTCCATCTCCTTTGTGGTCTCCGTCTTTCTCTCTGTCTCTCCACTTTACCAAGCATGATGCCCTTCTCCAGGGACTGGTCCGAAGTATGAGAGACAAAGTCTGGCCATCTTGACTTTTAAGGACCATTCTCGTACTTCTTCCAACACAGATTTGTTTGTTCTTCAGGCATTCCATGATATCGTTAATAGTCTGCTCCAACACCATAACTCAAATGCATGAATTCTTCTACAGTTTTCCTATTCATTGTTCAACTTTCACATGCATATGAGGCTACTGAAAATACCATGGTTTAAGTCAGCTGTGCTTTAGTCCTCAAACTGACATTCCTGCTCTCTAATACTGTAAAGATACCGTGTGCAACACTTTTGCTTAAAGCAATAGGGTCGTTTGATTTCTTGACTGCTACTGTCCATGGGTGTTGATGGTGGAGTCCTGGCACAAGATTGGTTTGAACCACAAGATCAACATTTCAAGGTTACCAGCTGCTCTTTGGAAACCCTATGCAGGGTCACTATGAGTCAGAACCAACTCAATGACACTTAGCAGCAACAGCAACAACTTCCATGGGTATTGATGATGGATTCATGCAAAATGAAATATTTTCTAAATTTATCATGAGTTATTAATTGATCCAGTGGTGAGGATTTTTGTTTTCTATATATTAAGATGAAACCCAATTCATCCATACATCTTCACCCATCAAATGCATTTGGTCTTTGACCTTCATCAGTCAGTAAGTACTTTATCGTCTTCCCTTTCAGCAAGCAAGGTTGTATCATCTGCATATCACAGGTTGTTAATGATTCTTCCTCTAATCCTGATGCTACTTTGTTTTTTGTATAACCCAGTCTCTTAGATTATTTGCTCAGCATATAGACTGAATAAGTATAATGAAAGAATGCAACTCTGGTGCATACCTTCCCTGATTTTAAACCATTCAATGTCCCCTTGTTGTCTTTGTATAGGTTCCTCAAGAGCACGATTATGTGTTCCAGAATATTCATTCTCTATAGCATCCCATCATAGTAGAAAGGGTATAACCTTAACTGGGTTTATTCCAACTACTTTGCATGTCACTACAGGTTAGAATTGACTCAACGGCACTTCACAACAACAACAACAACAACAACTTTGCATGCAATGTACTCTAATTTTCTGTTCACTTAACTTCTCACCACAAGTTGTCTCATTTTTAAAATGTGGAGACATAGTTGAAACAGTACATCATCAATGGAGACATGCCAGAGATGCAAGCTGGCATCAGAATGGGACGTGAAACTAGGGATATCATTGCTTAAGTCACGTGGATCTTGGCTAAAAACAGAGAATATTAGATAGATGTTTGTTGCAGTTTTTAAGTGCTGTTGAGTTGGTTAAGACTCATAGTGACATTTTATAGGGTTTCTGAAGAGCAGTGCTGTATTTGAACAGCTGACCTATGGTTAGCAGTCCAGAGTTTTCCATGACTCCTTCAAACATGTTGACTTGTGCTTTATTGACTATGGAAAGGCTTTTGACTGTGTGAATCATGACAAGCTATGGATAACACTGCAAAGAATGGGTGTTCCAGAACATTTCACTGTGCTCATTAGGAACATGTATACAGCCCAAGAGGCAGTTGTTAGAACAGAGCAAGGGAATACTAAATGGTTTAAAATAAGGAAAGGTGTGCGCCAGGGTTGTATCCTTTCACCAAACTTATTCAATCTGTATACTGAGAGAATAATATGAGAAGCTGGCTTATATGAAGAAGATCGTGGCATCAGGGTTGAAGGAAGATTCGTTAACAATCTGCAATATGCAGATGATATAACCTTGCTTGCTGAAAGTGAAGAGAACTTAAAATACTTACTGATGAAGACCAAAGACTATAACCTTTAATGTAAACAAAACAAAAATCCTCACCACTGGACCAAAAAAACAATATCATGATAAATAGAGAAAAGATTGTAGTTGTCAAAGGCTCAATTTTGCTTGGATCCACAATCAATACCATGGAAGCAGCAGTCAAGAAATGAAATGACATATTGCATTGGGTAAGTCTGCTGCACAAGACCTCTTTAAAGTGTTCAAGAGCAAAGATGTCAGTTTGAGAACTAAGATGCACCTGACCTAAGTCATGATATTTTCAGTCTCTTTATATGCTTGTGAGAGCTGGAAAATGAAAAAAGAAGACTGAAGAAGAATCAATGAATTTCAATTATGGTGTTTGAGAAAAATATTCAAAGTACTAAAGGAGCTCTGGTAGCGTAGTGGTTACGAATCGGGCTGTGAACCTTAAGGTCAGCGGTTCGAAACTACCAGCCGCTCCGCGGGAGAAAGATGAGGCTTTCTACTCCCGTAAAGATTTACACCCTTGGAAACCCTGTACAGGGTCGCTATGGGTCGGAACTGACTCGACGGCACTTCACAACAAATGGACTGCTAGAAGTCTGTGTTAGGAGGAGTACAACCAGAATGCCACTTATATGCCTGGCTGGTAAGACTTTGTCTCTCGTATTTTAAACATGTTATCAGGAGGGACCAATTCCTGGACAAAAACATCAGACTTGGAAAAGTGTAGGGTGAAATACAGTTAAGACCCCTACTAAGAGGGATTGACATAGTGTCAGCAGCAATGGACTCAAGTGTAATAATTGTGAGGATGGTGGTGAACTGGACAGTGTTTCCTTCTGTTGTACATAGGGTCACTATGAATCAGAAAAAAACCTGCCAGTACTTAACAACAACATTCTGTACTAGAACTATGTGAAATAGGACCACTCAGCACAATGCAACATATAATGAATCTAATATGTTATCTGGTTCATACTAATTTTCCACCATTTTGATTTCTAACAGGTTAACACGATCCCTATCATTGTCAAAGACACATTTAGTTTCTCTTTGCTTTCATTTCCTCCTTCTTCCCATCCTTCTTTTCTTCCTTTCTTCCTTCTACCCGCATCTGTCTTTCTTTCAGCTTCTTTAGCAGCATCAGTTACCCCAAGTATAACTAAGACATTTAAATATGTTTTCACTACTTTATTGTTACTAACATTATTATCAAATGCACAAAGAGTTAGATTCTCTGCTTGTTTTGGGGTAGGAGGAATTTATGTACTCAGTTCCAGCCTTTGACTATCAACCTACCCACACCTCTGTCAACCACAGTTAACTCATTTTCGATCCTCCAGAACATTAGGAGCAGAAATTAGTTTTGTGGGGCCAGCAGCTGCAAGAAAGTACAGTAAAAGCTTGTAGTCACCTGTCAAAGAAGAAGCAAAACTGCCCCAGTAGCTTAGAATTAGGATCTGAGTCATCAAGAAAGATGGATCCTTTCCTGAACCTCTACTGTTTGAGAAAGCAGGGAAGTTTTTAATGATATCCAACCAAAGGTTGAGCATACAAGCCTATTTAAAACTGGGAATTCAGAATGAATGCTATAGAATTGAGGTCTCAGCAATATTAAATCAACAATAAGCAGTTTCTATCTGAATTAATTCTCAGAAAGGTTTTGTCTTTTTGTTTTTTTTCTTTATAAGTGACAACATTAACTCTACCCTGGTGTAGGAAAATGTGCATGTTTCATGTATTCAAAACTAAGAACTGAAAAAGCTGGAGACATAGGAATGTCCAAAGTCATAGATAACAGAAGACTTAACAACAGCCTGCTTCCCATAGCCAGAGGATCACGAAAGAGGAAGCACAGCAAGACAGAAAACATTTTTGAAAATAACTACTCTAGCTGAACACCACAGGAAAAACACAGAGGTTCATCCCACCCTTGCCAGCAAATGGAAGCCCAGTCTTCCACCCTTGTAGGGGGTCTGTAACTAAGGACTCCAAATTCTCTGAAGGTCTGGGGAGCTGAAACTTTCCTCTCTATGAGGCAGGAACAAGCCCCACTCTGCCATGCAGTGTTTGTGGAGGCCATGTAAGGTGTCAGAACTCCCATCCCATTCATGAAGTATTTCTCTATCTTTATTGTGGAGTGATGATGTCAGAGGAGGCCACCTAGGGAGCAGTCACATGGCACTCCCACATCTTTCAAATGGAACTATCAGGGGAGGCTTAATGGAGAGTAAAGCTCTCATCTCACCTGGTGGTAACCAGGAGCAACCTCCCCTCTAATGTCAATGTAGGCCAAGTGCTCCAATCTATGGGGTGGGCAGAGGGACATCAAGGGAAGCTATGTTTCTACACATACATTCACTCACTCACACTGGTAAAATGACACAAACAGTAGCCTTTGATAAGTGGTGTGTGTGTGCGTATGTAAGCTACTAAACTATACTTACTAGAAGGAGCTCTGGTAGTGTGTTGGTTACGAATCGGGCTGCGAACCTTAAGGTCAGCAGTTTGAAACTACCAGCTGTTCCATGGGAGAAAGATGAGTCTTTCTGCTCCCATAAAGATTTACAGTCTCGGAAACTCTGTACAGGGTCACTATGAGTCAGAACCGACTCCACGGCACATAACAACTAGAAATGTTATTAAAAATATAAAAAACCCTGGTGGCTTAAGGATAAGCACTTGGCTGCTAACCACAACATCAGTGGTTGGCACCCAATACTGCTCTGTGGAAGAAAGTTATGACAGTCTGTTTCTATAGAGATTATAGCCTTAGAAACCCTGTGGGCAATTCTACTTTGTCACATGTGGTCACTATAAGGTCATTATAAGTAATAATGGACTCTGTAGCAATGTGTCAATGTGGTTTTAAAAATATACATATAAAAATATGATGCTGTTGTTGTTAAGAGTCTCAGACTCATAGTGACCCTGTCTAGGGTTTCTGAAAAGTGGCTGGTGAGCTTGAACCACCGATCTTGTGGTTCAAACTGAAGCTGCAGTCCAGTGAATTAACCCACAGTGCCAATCAAAATGTATTTCTAAAAGTTGATGTAATCTGAAAGAAGTCAAGAGAAAAAATGAAACACAGAAAGAACTAACAAAAAGTAAAAAGTAAAATGGTAGACTTCATCCCCAAAGTAAAAATTACAAAAAAGTGGTCAAAATACATCAATTAAAAGGCAGATATTGTTAGAATATATTAAAAAACTTAACCGAGCCGCTTGCTAATGGAAACTCACTTGAAAATTAATTATATAGACAGGTTAACTGTAAAGGAAATAATAAATATTTATCACACATATGCAGAAATCAAAGGATAGCAGGAGTAACTTTGATATTGATATTAAATAAAGTAGACTAAAGAACACAAAAAAATTTTGCCAGAGCCAGAGAAAAATATTGTATGATAAAAGGACCAATCCACCGAGAAAACATAGCAATCCGAAATATGTAGCTGTTGTTAGGTGCCATCAAGTTGGTACCAACCCATAGTGACCCTATGCACAACAGAATGAAACACTGTCCAGCCCTGGGCCAACCTCAAAATTGTTGCCATGCTTGAGCCCATTGATGCTACCACTTTGCCAATCCATCTTGCTGGGGGTCTTCCTCTTTTTCTCTGACCCTCCATCTTACCAAACATGATAACCCTCTCCAGTGACTGATCCCTCCTGACAATATGTCTGAAGTATGAGAGATGAAAAGCTGCCAAACATGTAAACCCAAAATTGGTAGAAGTGAAAGGAGAGATCCACAATTATAGTTGTATACTTCAACATTCCTCTCTCAAAAATTGATAGAATAATTAGACCTAAAACCATTAAATATACAGAAGAATTCAACAACATGAAAAGCACAGGATGTAATAAATATTTTTTGAACATTCACCCCAAAGTAGCGGAACACACATTTTCTTTTTCTTTTTTTTTTTAATGTCCAAGGGCCATATATTTTCTGAACTATAAAACAAACCACAACTGGTTTAAAGTAATTGGGAATCATACAGAGTAGATATTTTTTGACCATAAAAGAAAAACTAGAAATCAATAACAATAATAATAGGAAAAATCTCCAAACTTGTTGAAACATTTTTATATAGTCCATGAGCCTGAGATGAAAACTCATCAGGATGCATTAAAATTAAAATTGGTGGTACTTTGATAAAGCTAGTTGAGAAGAAAGAAACCTTATAGCATTAAATTCATACATTAAAAAAAGAGACAGTGTATTCAATTAAAAATCTTATCATTAGAACCTACAAAAGGAGACCAAAATAAATTCAAAGGATGCAAAAGAAAGGAGATTTTAAAAATAAGAATGAAAATCAATAACATCAGAAAGAGAAAAATAGAGTGCATTAATGAAACAAAGTTGTCTCTTTGAAAAGAGCAATATAATTTACAAACTTTTAGAATATTTACAACTTAAAAAGAGAAAAGACATGAAGTACCACTATCAAGAAAGAAAGAGGATATTGTAACAGACCCTGAAGGTGTAAAAAGGATAATAAGAAAATATAAATAACTATCACACATATCAATTACTGATATGCAAATTCAAATTAAAGCTGAAGAAAATGAAAACAAATCTACGAGAACCAAAATATGATCTTGAATTTATTCCTCCTGAATTTAGAGATCATCTGAAGAACAGATTTGATGAATTAAACACTAAAGACCGAAGATGAGAAGAGTTGTGGGATGACATCAAGAA
>NW_006408810.1:2424912-2459303 GCF_000296735.1 Chrysochloris asiatica | reverse complement strand
CTCAAGTGTGGCAGCGGTAGTGAGGTTGGCCCAGGATCAGACATTGTTTCATTCTGCTGTGCATGGAGTCGCTCTTAGTCGGTTCCGACTAGATGGCACCTGACAACAACAACATAAAAAGACTAACTGAAAATAATTATCTAACTGGAAAGCAATATGCAAAAGATTGAAACAAGCCCTTTACTTCAGGCCTTATAAAAAAACCAACTCAGCATGGGTTAAAGACCTAAATGTGAATCCCAGAATTATAAAGACCATCAATGAAAAAGTAGGGACAAATGTGAGGGCTCTACTATAGGGCATACACAGACTATCAAACATTTTGAAAATTACACAAAGGTAGACAAAATAGATAATTGGGACATACTAAAAATTAAACATTTATGTGCCTCAAAAGTAAAAAAGGAGCCCACAGAATGGGAAAAACTCTTTTTGCAATGACACATCAGACAAGTGACTCATTTCTAAAATATATAGGAAACTACAATGCCTCTACAAGAAAAAGACAAATAACTCAATTAAACAATGGGCACAGGCCATGAACAGATACTTCACCAAGGAGGATACCTGGGCAGCCAACAAACATAATGAAGAAATGTTCATAATCACTAGCCATTCTGTTGTTAAATGCCATTGAGTCAGTTGTAAGTCATAGCAACCCTGCATAGGGTTTTCAAGGAGCGACTGGTGAGCTTGAACCACTGACCTTGTAGTCCAAATGACTTTACAGTCTGGTGCATTAACCCACAGCACCACACCAGGACTCCTTTAAAGAGATGCAAATCAAAACAGCGATGAGATATCACCTCACACCAGCAATAATCACAAAGATTAAAAAAGTAGAGGCTGTGGAGAGATTAGGTAACTCCTACATTGCTGGTGTGATTGCAAAATGGTCCAACCACTGTGGAAAGCAATATGGCGCTTTCTCAGAAGATTGGGCACCACTCGTCTGTCAGTTTGTCATACTGTGGTGGCTTGTGAGTTGCTGTGATTCTGGAAGCAATGACATGGGTATTTTTAATAGCAGCAGGGTCACCCATGGTGGACAGGTTTCATATGAGCTTCCAGATGAACAGAGACTAGGAAGAAGGAATGACGGACAACGTCTGAATATTTAGTCACTAAAAACCTTACAAATAGCAGAGAAACACTGTCAGATAGAGTGCCGGAAAATGAGCCCCTCAGGTTGGAAGACACTCAAAATGTGACTGGGGAAGAGCTGCCTCGCCAAAGTAGAGTTGACCATGATGATGCGAATGGAGTAAAGCCCATGGGAGTAAAGCCCACAGGAACTTTATTTGCTGAAGGGGCACAACTCAAATTGAAGAGAAACAGCTGTAAACATCCATTGATAATCAGAACATGGAATGTACAAAGTACAAACCTAGGAAAATTAGAAATTGTCAAAAACAAAATGGAACAAATAACATTGGTATCTTAGGCATTAGTGAATTGAAATGGCCTGGTATTGGCCATTTTGAATGTGACAACCACATGGTTTACTATGCTGGGAATGACATATTTTAGAGGAATAGTGTTGCATTCATTGTTGAAAAGAACATATGCAGATCAGTAATGAGGTACAACGCTGTCTGTGACAGGATAATATCTATGCTCCTACAAGGAAGACAAGATAATACCACTATTATTCAAATCTACACACCAACCAATAAAGCCACTGAGGATGAAATAGAAGAATTCTACCAACTTCTTCAATCTGAAATTGATGAAACATGCAATCAAGAAGTATTGATCATTACTGGTGATTGGAAGGCAAAGGTTGGCAGTAAAGAGGAAGGATCAGTTGTTGGAAAATATGGCCGTGGTGATACAAATGATGTTGGAGATTGCACGATAGAATTCTGCAAAATCAATGACTTGTTCATTTCAAATACCTTCTTTAGAGAGCATAAGAGACGATTATATACGTAGACCTCACCAGATGGATACACAGAAATCAAATTGACTATATCTGTGGAAAGAGACAATGGAAAAACTCCATATCATCAGTCAAAACAAGGCAAGGGGCAGATCATGGAATAAACCATCAACTGCTCATATGTAAATACAAAATGAAGTTGAAGAAAATGCAAACAAGTCAACAAGAGCCAAAATATGACCTTGAATATAACCCACCTGAATTTAGAGATCATCTGAAGAACAGATTTGATACACTAAACACTAAAGACCAAAGACCAGAAGAGTTGTGGGATGATATCAAGAACATCATAAATGAAGAAAGCAAAAAGGCATTAAGAAAGACAAGAAAGAAAGAAAAGATCAAAATGGTTGTCAGAAGAGACACTGAAACTTGCTCTCCAGTGTACAGATACTAAAGCAAATGGAAGAAATGAGGAGGTAGAAGAGCTGAACAGAAAATTTCAAAGGCTAGCTTGAGCAGACAAAGTCAAATATTACAATGAAATGTGCAACGATCTGGAGTCAGAAAACCAAAAGGTAAGAACACACTCAGCATTTGTCAAGCTGGGGAACTGAAAAAAAAAATGCAAGCCTTGACTTTTGTTACTGAAAGATTCTCTTGGCAAAGTATTGAATGATGCAGAAAGCATGAAAAGAAGACGGAAGGAATACACAGAGTCACTGTACCAAAAGGAAATTGTTGCTATTCAACCATTTCAAGACCTAGCATCTGATCAAGTGCCAATGATACTGAAGGAAGAAGCTCAAGGTGCACCGAAGGAATTGGCAAGGAACAAGGCGCCAGGAGTTGATGGAATAAAAATGGAAATCTTTCAAGAAAGTGAGGTGGTACTGGAGACACTTACACATCTATGCCAAGAAATTTGGAAGACAACTATCTGGCTGACTGATTGGAAGAGATCCATATTTGTGCCCATTCCAAAGAGAGGTGACCCAACAGAATGCAGAATTCATCAGATAATCTCTTTGATAATCCCATGAGAGTAAAGTTTTACTAAAGGTAATACAGAAATGGCTGCAAGCATACATTGACAGAGAACTTCCGGAGGTTCAAGCTGGATTTAGAAAAGGATGTGGAACAAGGGATATCATTGCTGATGTCTGATAGATCTTGGCTGAATGCAGAGAATACCAGAAAGATGTTTACCTGTGATTTTTTGGTTATGGAAAGGCTTTTGATTGTGTGGATCATGACAAGCTATGAACAACATTGTAAGGTATGAGTATTGCGGACCACTTAATTGTACTAATGAGGAATCTGTACATGGACCAAGAGGCAGTTGTTCGAACAGAGCATGGGAACACTGAATGATTTAAAATTAAGAAAGGTGTGCGCAAGAGTTGTATTCTTTCACCATACTTATTCAATTTGTATGCTGAGCAAATAATCTGAGAAGCTGGATTATATGAAGAAAAACGTGGCATCAGGATTGGAGGAAGACTCATTAACAACCTGTGATATGCATATGATACATATGCTTGCTGAAAGTGAAGACGACTTAAAATATTTACTGATAAAATAAAGGAACATAGCCTTCGGTATGGATTGCATCTTAATATAAAGAACATAAAAATCCTCACCACTGGACCAAAAAACAACTTTCTTATCCACGGAGAAAAGATTGAATTTGTCAATAACATCATTCTTCTTGGATCAACTATCAACACTCATGGAAGCAGCAGTCAAGAAATCAAACAACATGTTGCATTAGGCATATCTGTTACACAAGACCTTTTCAAAGTGTTGAAGGGCAAAGATGTCAGTTTGAGGACTAAGGTGTGCCTTACCCAAGCCATGGTATTTTCAATAACCTATTATGCATGCAAAATCTGTACAGTGAGTAAGAAAAACCGTACAAGAATTGATGCTTTTGAGTTGTGGTGTTGGAGAAGAATGTTGAAAGTACCATGGGCTGCCAAAAGAACAAACAGATCTGTGTTGGAAGAAGTGCAGCCAGAGTGCTCCTTGAAGGCCATGATGGCCAAGTTTTATCTCTCATTTGCTGTTGTCATTGTGAAGTGCCGCCAAGTTGATTCCAACCTATAGAGACCCTGTATAGGGTTTCTGAGGAGCAGCTGGTGAGCTTGAACTGCCAACCTTGCAGTTCAAATGGCTTCACAGTCTGCCGCATTAACCCACACCACACAGCACCACACCAGGACTCCTCTCATACTCTCATACTTTGGTTATACTGTCAGGAGGGACCAGTTGCTGGAGAAGGATATCATGTTTGTTATGGTAGAAGGTCAGAGAAAAAGAGCCAGACCCCCAGCAAGATGGATTGGCAAAATGGCAGCATCAATGGGCTCAACACGGCAACATGGGGTTGGCCCAGGATCAGGCAGTGTTTTGTTCCTCTGTGCATAAGGTCACTATGGGTCGGTACCAACTCCCTGGCACCTAACAACAACAACAACAACAACAAAACAACAGAAGGTTGGAAATAGAAATATCTTATGATCCAATAATTACTCTACTTGGTATTTACCTACAAGAAATTCGAGTCATAACACATTTGATGAAACATGCAATCAAGAAGTATTGATTATTACTTGTGATTGGAAGGCAAAGGTTCCAATCTTTGTTCCAAGAACAAACCAATGTTCATAGCAGCACTATTTACAATAGTAAAAGGATAGAGACAGCCTATGTGCCCATCAACTGAAGTATGGATAAATAAACTGTGGTACATACACACAATGGAATATTATGCTATTTTGAAGAATAACAAAGAAGCTGCAAGCTACCACATACATGGATGAAACTTGAGGACATTATGCTGAGTGAAGTTAGTAAGTCACAAAAGGAGAAATACTGCACAGGACCATTTTTGTAAAAGATTAAGAGAAAGAACCCACACTAAACGGGGAAAAAAGAATCTTTGTTGGTTACCGGGATGTATGTGGTGGGTTGAGTGGAGGGAGGGGAAGGTGAAGTACAGGGTAGGGAATAGACACAGGATAGCTTGGGTGCTGGGGCTGGGGGGAATACACAAGAAGGAGGAGGGGAATGGAAGAACAAGGTGGATGGGAGAACAGTTAAGCAGGTTTGCATGGACTAAATGGGACAGATATAAATAATGATGTATGCACAACCTTGGAACAACAGGGCTCTGGGATGCAGGGATTGAATCATGGTTTGAATGGGTATAAGAGGGGAAATAATGTTAAGATGCTTGGCTATCTTTTGAATCTTGGTTTTCCTTCCCTACCATTGTAAATAGACACTCAAGAGGGAGATAAAGGAATAGCTAGAAACATCACCATAGAAAGCTTGTAAGTCCATCTTCAGACTAAAACTGATTGTTGTTGTTGTTGTTAAGTGTCATCGAGTCGGTTCTGACCCATAGCGACACTGTATAGGGTTTCCAAGGAGCAGTTGGTGAGCTTGAACCACCAACCTTGTAATTCAAATAACTGATTGGAATACCTAAAATGGGGCTAGAACTTGCCCAGTGAAGGAGGCTTCCTGAGGAGACTTTGCATTTCATAAACCACATTGGAATCCTGAAACCCATCCAGGATCTTCTGAGATGGGACATTTCCACTTGAAAGGACAAGCAGACAAGCCTGTAGTGACTAGAAGAACAGAAGATATTTCTTGAAAGAGAGGCCAGCAGGAATATTAAAAAACAATAATGGCATTCCTATTGACTACTAGAAGAACAAGTAAGTTGCTCACCCAGGAGACATCAAGGCAATTGGTTGGGTCCCCTCAGGGCAAAACCCCTTCCAAGACTAAGACTCAAGGGGAGTACATGAGCAGACATGTGGTCTGGCTGGTGACCACATTGGTCACTGATTAGGGGAAAAATAGCAATGAAGTTGTGAGCTCAATCTGACCATGTTCAATAGATTCCTGTGAATCTGGGTTGAGACCTGGTTGGCCAGCAGTATGGAAAGACTTGGGGACTCCTGGGCCAGAGACAGTGACATGGCCACAGAAGACTAGAGTTGAAGGGGAAGCAACCAACTGATACGAAGTGAGGGGAGATGCACAAGAACACCCACACTTGCAGATAGTACCCACTTGACCTGGCTTCAATGGCTGCATGATCAGTACTCAACTACAAGAAGAAAGAAGAGGGGGGAAAAAAAGAAATCTGATACAATTTGATGAACTTGACCTATACCTATGGATGTAGTAGGTCAAAAGAGGGAACAAATCCTCACAGCAAGGATCATTCCTACCTCCTCCATACACAGAGTAGACAGGGATGGGCAACTTGGACATTGGCTACCCAAAATGGGGGGGCTACAAAGGCAAGTAGTGACTGGCTTACAAGCTTTCAAGAGGGAGCCTAGTTCCAGAGGGTGTGGGCGAAGGTAGACTCTCCACTGAGTAGTTTCCAATCTACCTGGATGGGGCTCATGAAAGGAGATAGGGATAAGATTCTTGTACAATAGTGAATAATTGCTATCAGGACTGCCTGTGAGGGTTAGAAATGTACAGGTAGATGGTTTGTAACAAAACATGGGGAGGGGTTGATTTTGCAGTTTAGGAGTGGAGGTCCCTTGGACCATCAAGGGAGAGGAGAGGAGTGCAGGACCCTACCCAGTGATGCCAGAGGTGGAGGAAGAGATGATGACTTGGAGAGATGAAGGGCTGAGGACCCTGTACTCAAGAAAGGAGAGGGAATCTGTGCTGGCAGCCAGGGGCAGGCTTGTGGGGTGTACCCTTTGGTTGTTTGATGATATATGGAAGGGATTGTAATCATTGCAATGAAACAAAATATGATAGGATGAATGTAAAGCTAATGTTCTTCCAAGTAAACTATCACATAATTCACAATAAAAAGTTGTTTTTTTTTAAAGAAATGTTTCTAGGCCTAGATTATCTTTCTCTCTTTGTCTTTTTAGTTTAGGAGAAAGTTTGCAGAGAAAATTAGTTTTCTATTTAATAATTTATGCACAGTTTGTTTCTTGACATTGGTTGCTATCCCCTCAATGTAACACTATTCTCACTTCCTCCCTGAGTTTCCTGTTTCCATTGGTCTTTATTTCCTGCCACTTCTACCTTCTTAACTTTCTTTTGGGTCAAACGTTGCTCTTTTTGTCTCAAACAATTGGTTGCACGGAGGAGTAAGTTCCTCCTTAGTATTATTATTGGTTTTATAGGCCTGTCTATTGTTTACAACTTGCATAATTTCATTGAATAATTCTATCAAACATTTACTATTATGTCTACTCAGTGTTTTCTAGAAATTATAAGGGAAAACTTTTCAACTCATTTTATGAAATGGCTATTGCCCTGACATAAAGCCAGAAAGAGATATTACTAAAAAGAAAATTACAATTATTCCTGATGAATACAGATGCAAAATTCCTTAGCAAAATATTAACAAATATAATTGATCAATATATAAAAATAAGTCTACACCATGGCCACATGAGATTTCTTACAGGCTGGTTCAGTATTTGAAAATTAATTATCAGTGCAATTTATCATATTAATAACCTAAAGAAAAATTCTGTTATCAAATCAATCGATGCAGAAAAGTCTTAGACAGAATTAAACACGCATGTACAGTAAAAACCCTCTGAAAAGAAAAGAGTAGAGGAGAACTTCCTCAACTTGATCAAAAGAAATCTACTAAAACAGCAACAATAAAACAAAAAACCAACAGTTAACATTATACTTAAGGAAGAAAGATTGAATGTTTCCCACTCAAGATCAGGAACAATGGAAGAATGTTCATTCTGACTGATCTTCAACAGTTTTGGAAATCTTAGGCAGCTCATTACAGTAATAAAATAAAATAAAATAAAAGTTCTACATATCAAATATAATGTTGTTTGTTGTTGTTGTTGTTAGATGCCATTGAGTCAGTACTGACTCATAGTGACCTTATGCACAGCAGAACAAAACACTGCAAGATCCTGAGCCAATCTCACTATTGTTTCTGCACTTGAGCCCATTCATTGATGCTGCTACTTTGCCAATCATCTCGTTGGGAGCTTCCTTTTTTTCTCTGACCCTTCACCTTACCAAACATGATATTCTCCTCCAGCAACTGGTCCCTCCTGACAATATGTCCGAAGTATGAGAGATGAAGTTTGGCAATCATGGTCTCTGAGGAGTACTCTGGCTGCATTTCTTCCAACACAGTCTTCAAGCTGACATCCGGCTTGAACCTCTGGAAGTTCTCTGTCAATGCATGCTTGCAGCTGTTTCTGTATTACCTTTAGTAAAACTTTGCTTGCATGGGATATTAAAGATATTGTCCGATGATTTCTGCATTCCGTTGGGTCACCTCTCTTTGGAATGGGCACAAACACGGATCTCTTCCAGTCAGTTTGTCAGACAGTTGTCTTCCAAATTTCTTGGCATAAATGAGTGAGTTCCTCCTTTGCCACCTCACTTTCTTGAACTATTTCAATTTTTATTCCATCAATTCCTGGAGCCTTGTTCTTTGCCAATTCCTTTAACACACCTTGGACTTCTTCCTTCAGTATCATTGGCTCTTTATCATATGCTACCTGTTGAAACAGTTGAACATCAACCATGTCCTATCGGTACACTGACTCTGTGTAATCCTTCCATCTTCTCTTGATACTTTCTACATCATTCAGTAATTTACTCAGAGATTCCTTCAATAATGAAAGTTGAGGCTTGAATTTTTTCATCAGTTCCCCCAGCTTGAGAAATTCTGAGTGTGTTCTTCCTTTTTGGTTTTCTGACTCCAGATTTTTGCAAATTTTGTTATAATATTTGGCTTTATCTTCTTGGGCTGATCTTTGGAATTTTCTGTTCAGCTCTTGTACCTCCTCATTTCTTCCATTTGCTTTAGCATCTCTACGCTGGAGAGCAAGTTTCAGAGTCTCTTCTGACATCCATTTTGACCTTTTCCTTCTTTCTTGTCTTCTTAATGACTTTTTTGTTGTTTTATTGTGAATTATGTGATAGTTTACATGGGAGAACATCAGTTTTACATTCATCCTATCGTATATCATTTCATTGCTATGGTTACAATCCCCTCCATGCATCATCAAACAACCAAAGGGTATACACTACAAGCCTGCCCCCTGATCATCAGTGCACAGCCCCCCTCCCTCCTCTGTGTCTAAAATCCCTGACTGCTCCATCTCTCCACATCATCATCTCTGCCTCCATCTCAGGCATCACTGCTTCTCTAGGTAGGGTCCCTCCCTCCACTCTTCTCCCTTGATGGTCCCAAGGACCTCTGCTCCTAGGCTGAAACGTTAATCATTCCTATCCTTGCTACAAAATGTCTACCTTTACATTTCCAACCCTCACAAGCTGTCCTGATAACAATTTTCTTAATGACTTTTTGCTTTCTTCCTGTATGATGTTCTAGATGTCATCCCACAACTCTTCTGGTCTTCTGTCTTTAGTGTTCAATGTATCATATCTATTCAGATGATCTCTAAATTCAAGTGGGATACATTCAAGGTCATATTTTGGCTCTTGTGGACTTGTTTTCATTTTCTTCTGCTTTTGTTTGAATTTTCATATGAGCAATTAATGGTCTGTTCCACAATTTGCCCCTGGCCTTGTTTTGACTGATATTATGGAGCTTTTCCATCGTCTCTTTCTACAAATGTAGTCAATTTGATTTCTATGTATTCCATCTGGAGAGGTCCAAGTGTATAGTCATCTCTTATGCTATCTAAAGAAGGTATTTGAAATGAATAAATTATTGATTTTGCAGAATTTTATCATGCAATCTCCAGCATCATTTCTATTACCAATCCATATTTTCCAACTAGTGATCCTTCCTCTTTGCTCCCAACCTTTGAGTTCCAATCACCAGTAATGATCAATATATCTTTATTGCATGTTTGATCAATTTCAGATTGAAGAAGTTGGTAGGATTCTTCTTTTTCATCCTCACTGGCTTTAGTGGTTGGTGTGTAAATTTTAATAATAGTGATATTAACTGATCTTCCTTATTGTTGTTAAGAGTCATTGAATTAGTACCAATTCATAGTGATGCCATATAGGGTTTCTGAGGCTGTACATCTTTGTGGGAGCAGAAAATCTCATCTTTCTCCCTCAGAGTGATTGTAAGCTGAAACTGTTGACCTTGTGTTTAGAAGTCCAGTGTTTATCCAACAGCACCAGCAATTTCCCAACATATCAAATTGGATGAAAGCAAATGCCCCAGTGCCCAAATGACACAATTGACTATGTAGAAAATCCCAAGTAATCTACAAAAACTCCTAGAACTAATACATGAGTTCAGCAAGGTTTCAGCATAAAAGATAAGCATACAAAAATCAATATTTCTATATACTTGTTGTTAGGTGCTATTGAGTCAATTCCGACTCATAGTGCCTTCATGCACAATAAAATAAATAAAACAAAACACTGCCTGGTCCTTTGCCAACCTCACAACTATTGCTAAGCTTGAGCTCAGCTGCTACAAATGTGACAGTTAATCTTGTTGGGAGTCTTCCTCTTTTTTCTGACCCTCCACTTAACCTAGCTTGATGCCTTTCTCCAGGGACTGGTCTCTCCAGACAATATGTCTGAAATATGAAAGAAAAACTCTGATCACCCTGGCTTTCAAGGAACATTCTGATTGTATTCTTTCAACAGAGATTTGCTTGTTCATTTGGAAGTCCATGAAACTTTTAATATTCTCCTCCACTATCATAACTCAAATGCATCAATTCTTCTTTGGTCTTCTTATTCACTGTCCAACTTCCACATGCCTATGAGGCTATTGAAAATACCATGGCTTAGTTTAGGTGCGCTTTAGTCATCAAACTGATATCTAGTATCTTGAACACTTTAAAGATGTCTTGTGCAACAGATTTGTCGTTTGATTTCTTGAATGCTATTCCCAGGAGTGTTAATGGTGGGTCTAAGAAAAATGAAGTCTTTGACAAGTTCAATCTTTTCTCAGTTTTTCATGATGTTATTCATAGGTCCAATTGTGAGGAGTTTTGTTTTCCTTACATTGAAGGTCAACCCATACTGAAGATTGTAGTCTTTGATCATCATCAGTAATTGTTTTAAGTCCTCTTTATTTTCAGCAGGCTAGGTTGTTAATGAATCTTCTTCCAAACCTGTTGCCATGTTCTTCTTCATGTAATCCAGTTTCTTGGATTATTGGCTCAGCATACAGTTTGAATAAGCATGGTGAAGGAATACAATATTTGCACATACTTTTTCTGTTTTTAAACCAGTACTTTCACCTTGTTCTGTTGGAATGACTGTATCAAGGTCAATGTACAAATTCCTCATGAGCACCATTAAGTGCTCAGAACACTGTTTCTCTTCATTGTTGCCCATAGCTTGTGATGATCCACAGAATCAAAAGTCTTTGCATGGTCAATAAAGCACATATAAACATCTTTCTAGTATTCTCTGATTTGGCCAAGAATTATTTAAAGTCAACACCCTTATTCCATGTCTTCATCTGAATACAGCTTGAACCTCTGGCAGTTTCTTATCAATGTACTGTTGCAGCCACTTTTGAATTATCTTTAGCAAAATTTTACTTGCATATGTTTTTAATGAAGGAGGTCTGGTAGTGTAGTGGTTACCAATCAGGCAGCTAACTTTAAAGTCTGAAGTTCAAAACTACCAGCTATTCTATGGGTTAAAGATGAGGCTTTCTGATCCCATAAAGATTTATAGCCTCAGAAACCCTATATAGGGTTGCTATGATCAAAACTGACTGTACGGCACACCAATACCACCACCATGTTATTGATGATATTGTCCATTCATTTACACATTCCATTAGGTCTCCTCACTTTGGAATGGGTCCAAATATGGATCTCTTCCAATCAATCAGTCAAGTAGATATCTTCCAAAATTCTTGGGATAGTTGAGTGAGTGCCTCCAGTGCTGCATCGGTTTGTGGAAGGATTTCAGTTTGCATTCCATGTACTATATACTAGCAATGGGCAAAAATGAAAAGAATATATCACTTATAATCTTTAAAAATAATAAGGAAATATTTAAGCTTACATCAAACAGAATACATAACTCGTATGCTAACAGCTACCATATGTTGCTGGAAGAAATCAAGGAGATCTAAATAATTATAGAGACATGCTTTGTGCATGGATAGGAAGACTCAATAGAGTAAAGAGCTCAGCTCTGTACAAATTGAGAGACAAGTTTACAACAATTACTATCAAAGTCCCAGCAAGAATTTTTCCTCTTTGCTGAAAGTGAGCAGGACTTAAAATACTAATGAAGATGAAAGAGCACAGCCTTAAGTAGGTGTTGCACCTTAAAATAAAGAAAACAAAAATCCTCACCACTGGACTAATAAATAACATCCATATAAATGGAGAAAAGACTGAAGTTGCCAAATACGTCATTTTGCTTGGATCAACCATCAGAAATGCCTGACCCAAGCCATGCCATTTTCAATAACCTCATATGCATGTGAAAGCTGAACAGTGATTAAAGAAGACCTTGGAAGAATTGATACATTTGAGTTATGATGTTGCAGGAGAAGAAAAAACAATTCTGTGTTGGAAAAAGTACAGCCAGAATGTTCCTTGGAAGTCAAGATGGCCAGATTTTATCTCTCAGACTTTGGACATATTATCAGGAGGGATCAGTCCCTGGAGAATGAGATCATGTTTGGAAAAATGGAGGATCAGCAAAAAGAGGAAGACCCTCAATGAAATGGATTCACACAGAGGCGGCAGCAATGACCTCAAATGTAGTAACGGTTGTGAGGTTGACGCAGGACTGGGTAGTGTTTTGTTCTGTTTTATATAGGGTCGCTATAAATTGGTACTGACTCGATGACACCTAAAAACAACAACAACCTTTTAAAGTTATCTTGGAAAGGCAAAGGAACTCAAATAGTTGAAACATTCTGGGAAAAAGAAAATGTTAGGAATTCGTTTACCCAATTTCAATCCTTATTATATTATATAATTACAGTAACCAATCTGATATGATATTGGTGGAGGTGTAGACACACAGATTAATAGAAGAGAATAAAGAACCAAGAAACAGATTCACAAAGATACTCAGCTGATTTGTATGAAATCAATTTAATGGAAGGAAGATAGGTCTTTTCAACACAAGGTGCTGGAGTAATTGAACATTTATAGGCACGCACACCTCAACCTTAATGTTCATACCTTATATATAAAAAAATGCAACATCATGCACTTAAATATCAAAATATAAAATGGCAAAATTAAGAAAAAAAAAATGAACATAGGACTCAATCTTGGATGGAGCACTGCGTGAGCAGACCTCTGTCCCATTTAAATTCTCTGAACTGTCTTTCCCATTCTCAGAACTCCAAACTTCCTATTTCTTCTCTACTTTTCCTTACTCTTTTTTCTCTACTTTACCCTTCTGAAACACAATCTGACTTTTTATTATTATATTTTGGTGTTGTTGTTTAGTGCCATCAAGTTGATTCTGACCCATAGCAACCCAATATAGGGTTTCCGTGGAGCAGCTAGTGAGCTTGAACTGCTAACCTTGCTGTTCAAGTGGCTTTGCAGTCTGGCACATTAACCCACAGTGCCACACCAGGTAATTACAATTTGTTTTCTGTTTCTTGTTTTTAGAGTGTACGCTCCCCCAGCGTAAAACATTTTGTTTTGTTTTCTGTTGTATACTATCTTCCAATCATGACTGGAACACAATGCTGTTGTTGTTATTATTAGGTGCCAGTGAATTGGTACCAACTCATAGGGACCCTCCGCACAACAGAATAAAATACTGCCCAGTCCTGGGCTAACCTCACAATTGTTGCCACACTTGAGCCCAATGATGCTGCCACTTTGCCAATCCATCTTGCTGGGGTCTTCCTCTTTTTCTATGACCTTCCACCTTACCAAACTTGATATCCTTCTCCAGCGACTGGTCCCTCCTGATAACATGTTCGAAGTATGAGGCACACAGTGTAGCCATCCTGGCCTCCAAAGAATACTCTTCTAATGCATATCTGTTTATTCCTTTGGCACCCCATGGCACTTTCAATATTCTTCTCAAACACCATAACTCAAACGCATCAATTCTTCTCTGGTCTTCTTTATTCACTATTCACCTTTCACATGCATGCGAGGTTATTGAAAATATCATGGCTTGGATCAGGCATACTTTAGTCCTCAAGCTGACATCTTTGCTCTTCAACACTTTAAAAAGGTTTTGTGCAGCAGATTTGCCTAATGCAATACATCACTTGATTTATTGACTGCTGCTTCCATGATTGTTGATGGTTGATCCAAGAAAAATGAAGTCTTTGATAACTTTAATCTTTTCTCCATTGATAAGAATGTTGTTTATTTGTCCAGTAGTGAGAATTTGTGCTTTCTTTACATTGAGATGTAATCCATACCGAAAGCTATGGTCTTTAAGTATTCCAGAATAATCATACTTCATAATGTTGTCCATTGCTTGTCATGATCTACCAAAATTGAAGGCCTTTGCGTAGTCAATAAAGCACATCTTTCTGGTAAACATCTTTCTGGTACTCTCTGCTGTCAGCCAAGATCCATCTTATGTTAGCAATATCACCCATTCCATGTCCTCTTATGAATTTGCCATGAAGCTCTGGAAGTTCTCTATCAATGTATGCTTGCAGCCATTTCTGTATTACCTTTAGTAAAACTTTACTCACATGGAATATCAAAGCTATTGTCCATGATTTCTGCATTCCGTTGGGTCACCTCTCTTTGGAATGGGCACAAATAATCTCTTCCGATCAGTCGGCCAGATAGTTGTCTTCCAAATTTCTTGGCAGAGATGAGAGAGTGCTTCCAGTGCCTTTCACTTCCTTGAAATATTTCAATTTTTATTCCATCAATTCCTGGAGCCTTGTTCTTTGACAATTCCTTCATTGCACATTGGAATTCTTCCTTCAGTATCATTGGCTCTTGGTCATATGCTACCTATTGAAACAGTTGAACATCAACCATTTCATCTTGCTACAGTGACTCTGTGCATTCCTTCCATCTTCTTTAGATGCTTTCTGCATCATTCAATAATTTGCCCAATAATAGAATCCTTCAATAATGAAAGTCAAGGCTTGAATTTTTTCTTCAGTTCCCCCAGCTTGAAAAATGCTGAGCGTGTTCTTCCTTTTCCTTTTCAGATGAAAGACCTATGAAAACTAGACAAGGGTTTTGATTCCCATGTCACATCCTGTTCCTTGTCCCTTAATTCCTTGTACATATCAGCCAATGCAATCCTTTTGGTAAAGACTGCTTAGTCCAAGGGTGACTATCTGTAGCCTAAAGTGTGAATCTGAATGAGCAGAGATTTTCTTTGAAAAGATAATTTTATTCTAACACCTTTAGGCAGGCACTTTGCCAGAAAACTTACCTCCTATGGCTTTCTTCTAAGCTAGGATTCACACACAAATGTTACTATGAACAGGTTTATCAGTTGGCCTGGGGCCCTACTTTCATTTGGGTGGGTTTTCAGTGGGAATTCAAAGTACAATGGGTAAGCAAGATTGTGTCTTGAATTGGGGTAAAGGTACATCCATTCCTTCCCTCATTTCTGGTTGACAAGCCCCTCAAAGACACATGTGCTTACTATTTGGCCATGAGCAGAGTCTACCACCAGATGAATCCCAGATAAAGCAAGAAAAAGGTCCATCTCCACTTTCCACTTTCCTCTACATAAATAATGTCCTAAAGAGACAGTCTGTAGTACATGTAGGAATCAAATTTAAAAAGAAGAGGGCCTACCTCATGGGGTTATTGTGAATATGTTAGGGTGTAACTAGGCCTTCAATTCTAACTTCCTTAAAGATTGAAAACCAAAAATCCCTTCAGTTTCATTTTAGGAAAGAGAAAGGTGAAGTCCTGAGATGTTTCAGAGTAGGATAGAGGGAAGGGCATGTACATCTCAGAGTGTTAGCTCCATCTCTTACAAACCATGTGATGTAGAATCATCTACTATGAGCCTCAGTTTCCTCAGCTCCACACGGGTATGACAACATCTGGCATCACATAGTAGGTGATGACAAAGGTCCAATGGGATCTTTGTAATGAAATTACTTTGTCAACTCCAAGTAATAGAGCATATAAGTAAGGGATATATATTTTTAAAAAGATGGCTTCAAGTGTTCCCTAACTCATGGCAACCATACACAATGCAGGATAGGACAGTTGTGATCACTGGATACTTTATTGGCTGATTTTCAGATATAGATCATGGATCTTTTTTCCCTACTCCATTTTAGTCTGGAAACTCCACTGAAACCTATTTAACATCATAGTGGTGGTGTGTTATGGAGTCGGTTCAGATTCATAGCAGCTCTGTATAAGGTTCTGAGGATATAGATGTTTATAGAAACAGAAAGCCTCACCTTTTTCTTGCAGAGCTACTGATAGATTAGAACCCCTGACTCTATAGTTAGCAGCCCAGCTCCTAATCCACTACGCTATCAGGGCTCCTTCATTCAGCATCATAGAGGAACATAAACAGCTCCCACTGGTAGATGGGTGGTAGCATTGGTTGGTAATGAAACCTGGGCTCCCCCATGGAAGGTGGGAATTCTGCCACTGAACAACAAATACCTCAGATCCTTAGTAATGATAGGCCAGTATGCAATATGTATCTATGGCCCATTCCATTAAGCCTAATGTTCTTTCTGCAGATACAGCTTTGTTCTAGACACACCTCTCTGTAGAGGCCAAGGCAGAGATCGGAGGCTCTTACAGCAGAAATGAGGGACACTTGGCATTGACTGAATGTTGGACGATGAAACAAATTAGAATTTGACCCAGGAAATACAACCGAACTCTGCAGGGAGCTCGTAAGAAGCAAGTGTCTTTATTTTTTTAACTGGGAAAATACTCAGTAAAGCAATTGCTTTTTCTGCCAGCTTAAAACTGCAAGGCCCCAGGAGGGTACACAAATGAACTTTATGAGTGAGGTGAATATTAAAGGTCAGCCTGAGACTAGTGGAAATTCTGTGGTGAAATGCAAAGCCATTGATGATTGTCTCATGAGTAACCAGCATAGTGGAGTAGATCTGGGTTTGCACTGAAACTCAGGTCATGAACTGAGCTAATGGTGACGTGTGTGTGTGTGTGTGTGTAGTGGGGGGGGGGGTATTTTTAATTGACTTCCTGATTCACAGTTTCTTCCTCTGTTAAATGGTGTTCTAGATTGAATTGTGGCCCGCGAATGAGATATATTGACGTCTTGCTTTCTGGTGCCCATGACCATGACCGTGTTTAGAAAATGAAAAGATCTTTGTTGATGTTAAGCTCACACGAGGCCATACTGTTACAAAGTACATCCTAATCCCATCTGAGAATCAACACGGAGAGACAGAGGAGGATGCTGCAGCTGCAAGCTGGGGTAGGCCTCGAGTTAGCAGAGGCAAGAGGCATTGTGAACATGATCTTTCAAAGCTTCAGAAGGAATCAGCATGCCCAACACCTTGATCTTAGACTCTCAGGCTCCAGAACGATGAGATACAGTTCTGTCTTTTAAAGTTCACTTCTCTTTTTGTGATATACTTTGTTAGGTCAGCCCTAGGAACCTGACACAAATGGGAATAAAGCTTTATACACAGTTGGTGGGAGTGTTCAGCCACTACAGGCAGGGATCTGGCAGTATTACTGAGATTATAAATGCATATAACCCATGGTTTAGCAACGCAATTCTTAAGTATAGCTCTAGGGTGAGTTAAAGAAGCTCTGTAGCATAGTGGTTTATAGTGGTTACGAATCAGGTTGCGAACTGCAAGGTCAGCAGTTGGAAATTACCAGCTGTTTCGTGGGAGAAAGATGAGGCTCACTAGTGAAATGGATGAGTAAAATAGTGAGGATGTAAATAATGGAAGACTAGGTATTGGCTGGAAGCAATGAAGTAAGGCAGTGGTTCTCAAAGTGTGGTCCCTGACCTGCAAGATGAGGATCAATTGGTGTATTCATTTCCTAGAACTGTCATACAAAATGACACAAATTGTGTTGCTCAAAAGAAGATACATTTCTCAGAGGTCAAGGCTGGTGGGTGGGTTTGGGGAGGGTGAGAGGTGTTGAACAGTTCCTCGGAGATTCCTCCTTTCACCAGGTCCCCGGCTTGGGGTGCCTTCCTTCCCCATGGTGGGATACCTGGCTGCCGACTTTGCCTTCTTGTCCCCACCAGGTGGTGGAGGTGAAGGGCCTGGAGGGTCGGGGCCAGAACTAGGCTGGACTGACCCTCGGACCTCGCTGAGCTTCCAAGGCACTCCCGGTGGGACAGGAATTGGGCCAGGGGTCGGACCGGGTGGTGAGATGTGGGACATTTCCCTAGTGCCCCGCGCAGTACGAGTTCTGTGGAGGCATAGCGTACTGTGGACCTCAAGGCGGCCCAGAGACCCCTCAACCTGAGGCGGGGGCTGGGGTTGGGAGCAACTATGGGGGTGCTTCCCGCTCCACTTTGCTCCACCTGGTGTTGTGAAGCTGAACACGGAGAAGATGGAAGAGATCCATGAGGAGTCCAAGGACATCAAAACAAGACAGAAAGACCTCGAACAATTTACTAAGCTGTTAACAACAAAAAAGGATCACCCTGGGGTATACCCAGGCCTACATGGGGCTCACCCTGGGGGCTGTCTTTGGAAAGGTGTTCAGCCAAACAACTATCTGCCGATTTGAGGCTCTTCAGCTCAGCTTCAAATATATGTGTAAACTGAGAGGCCCGTGTTACAGAAGTGGGTGGAGGAGGCAGACACCAACGAAAACCTCCAGGAGATATGGAAAACTGAGACCCTCCTGCAGCAGACAGGAAAGAGAAAGCGGACAAGCATTGAGAACCCAGTGAGAGGCAGTCTGGAGAGCCTGTTTCTGCAGGGCCTCAAACCTTCACTGCAGCAAATCAGCCACATCGCCCAGCAGCTTGGGGGAGAAAGACGTGGTCCGAGTGTGGTTCTGTAACCAGCGTCAGAAAGGCAAACGATCCAGTGGTGACTACGCCCACAGAGAGAATTCTGAGGGTGCGGGAGTCTCCTTTCCCAGGGGCATAGTGTCGTTTCCTCTGGCACCAGGGCCCCATGTTGGTACCCCAGGCTATGGAGACCCTCACTTTACTACACTGTACTCCTCAGTCCCTTTCTCTGAGGGACAAGCCTTCCCTACTGTCCAGGTCACCTCTCTGGGATCTCCCATGCATTCAAACTGAGGTACCTGTTCTTCCCAGGCACAGGTGGCCAATGAAAGGGGAGAGAGAGGCTGGGGAACAGGACCCTGGGCTTTGTACCAGAGCTTTTGGGGTTGTTCTTACTCTACTAAAGGAAGGAAGGACTTGGGCACAGAAAGGGTGGGGTCAGGAGATTTGGAGGGTAGCTGGTTGGAGGGAAGGTGAAATTCATGGATGCTCTTCATTTTAATCCCCGCATTATCATTTTGTTCTTAAATAAAGAAACCTGGGAGACAGTGGATGTCACTTAAAAAAAAAAAAAAAAAATGAAGATATATTTCCATTTCGTGTCTCACAGTTCTGGAAATTGGATGTCTGAAGTTAGGATGTCAGCAGGACCATGCCTTCGCCAACATCTTTTAGAAAAGATTCTTGTCTCGCCCAGCATTTCTTGACATGCACATGTATTGTCACATGGCTGTTTATTCTCTAAGTCTCTGTATCTCTTCTCTTTTATAAGAACACCCATATTGGTCTTGGACCTAG
The DNA here is from genome assembly GCF_000296735.1 of Chrysochloris asiatica. NCBI lineage: Eukaryota > Metazoa > Chordata > Mammalia > Afrosoricida > Chrysochloridae > Chrysochloris > Chrysochloris asiatica. The sequence continues at coordinate 2,439,769 of NW_006408810.1, read as the reverse complement.
TCTAGTCCAATATGAGTCCCTAGCTCAACTAAGAACATCTTCAAAAACCCTAGTCCCAAACAATGTCATCTTTACGACTCTAACATATCTTTCTTTGGTATGGGGACAAAATTCCATCCATAACACCTGGTAATTGTTACTAATGCAAATACCTAACTGCACCCCAGTTCTAATGAATCAGAAAATCAGCAACTTATGTTTTAACAAGCCCTCGAGGGAATCCTGATGTATGCTCAAGGTTGAGAACCAGTGAAATAAAGATATGCGTGGGTAGATATTAAAATGTACCAGTTGCTGTTAAGTCAACTGAAACTCATAAAGGACTCACGTGTCTCAGAGTAGAACTTACTCCATAGAGTTCTCAAAAGCTGATTTTTGGGGAAGTAGATTGCTAGACATTTCTTCTGTGGTTGCCCTGGGTGGGCTCCAATCATCCATCTTTTCATTAGCAGTGTACACATTAAGCATTTACACCTCTCAGGGACTCCTATTAAAACATAGTCTCAAGTAAACATTAAGAAATAGAAAAAGATTGGAATTTATTTCAATTAAAAGGATGCACATGCAAAATAAATAAATAAATAAAGACATCTGATAGTTATAGACCCATTCTAAAGAGTTCCTTCATGTGGAGAAGGAACATAATAGCCAGGATAAAGGGAATGAAAGGCATTTGTTATTTGAATAAACTAATGCTCATATCCATTACTTGTCTGTTGGTTTGACACACTCTGGTAGCTTCTATATTTCTGTGTTGATAGAAGCTATACCACTAGTATCAGAAATACCAACAGGGTCACCTGTGGTGGACAGGTTTCGGTGGAAATTTCACACTAACGCAGACTAGGGAGGAGAGGCAGACTGAATGTTTAGCCACTGAAAACCTTATGAAAATAGTAGTGAAGCCTTGTCAACTATAGTGCGGGAAGATGAAAACACTTCTGAATAGCAGTGAAACATTGTTAGCTATAGTATCAGCAGATGAGCCCCCCAGGTTGGAAGGCACTCAAAATGGACTCCTCAGAGTAGAGTTCACCACAATGATGTGCATGGAATAAAGCTTTCAGAACCTCATTTATTGATGGAGCTTAACTGTGATCTGAGAAGTGGGTTTAATTTGATTTTCTGCGTATAAGAATCTCTATAAACTCATTGGCCAAGTGTAGATGAAGACACTAAACAATAAGCATAGTACTGATCAAGGATTTCCGATGTGCCATACTCAGGTACCAGAGTGCTACATGCATTAAGATGTTGGATCCTCCCAATCACCTTCTGGCACACCTGCTTGTTACATTCTTGTTTTAGAGGAATGTTGAGGAGCCTACCTGATATACCATGGCTAGTAAGGGGTGGAGCTGCTCTCCCAAATCTAGCTTAGTGAATCTCAACTAATTTTGCCCCCAGGTAACGTTGGCATTGTTGGGAAATATGTTTGACTGTCACAATGGAGAAATGCTACCCCCATGCATTGAGAAAAGGTCAGGGATGCTGCTAAACATCTTACAGTGCACAGGACACCTCCTACAAAATATGATCAGACTCTAAATGTACATACAAGGGGGCTTCTAAAAGTTCATGGAAAAATTCCATTCTCTTTTGATTCCACAAACTTTTCAAAACCCCTTTACAGTGCCGATGCTGAGAAATCCTGATGTTGTCTCCTTTAGAAAGTTATCTTGTCTCCTCCAAGCCAGCAAACTATGTTCCAAAGAACACATGCATACTGTAAGTTCTACTGGGAGAAGAAGAAACATCAATGAAATATTATTTCATCCCAGAATATGAGTGTATACGTATGGTGTGCATGTATAACTAAAGACAGTTACACCATTGGCTTTGCTGCTGTCGCTGCCTTGTGCCACAGAGTTGGTTATGATTCATATGACCCTGTATAGCATTTCTGAGGCAGAAAGCTGCCTCTTTCTCCCATAGAGTAGCTGGTAAATGCAAACTGCTGACCTTGTGGTTAGCAGTCCAACATATAACCCACTATGCTACCAGGGATATGTGGCCTTAGTATTGAGAAATAGATGCTCAGGCTACACCTTGGTCAACATGCACCTATAGCTACTACCTACCTCTTTTTGTAAGTAAAATACCCACAGGAATGAAGTGTACATGCATGTAATTCACAAAGGAATCTAACATGGGGTGGGGGGTTGTATGGTTCAAAAATGTATAAATGTGCTACTTATGTAAAAATATGGCAATTATAGTACCTTGGCTTGCCATTTACTCATTGGTCAGCAGTCTGAAATGTATCTTGTATTATCATTTCACCATATATTTTTGATATTATTATAACTAAAACACACTCCACTCAAGTTTAATCACTTTATTGGTCAAATTGTGTCAATTAATTATTCTGTGGAACACTGTTTCTCACCGTAAGAGTCAACCCACATGCATATGCTATATTAGGATTTCCATTTGTTTCCTGACAGTACATAATGATTGCTGGTATTCATACTCATTTCCCTGAGTTACTGCTACATAAATGAGAATAATTACACCCTCTTAGGAATTCATTATCTTGTGCCTCATTTGACACTTGGTACCTTTCAATGCAGGTGTCTCTGTAATTTCTTGACATTGTAAGTTCTCTGGGTCACATCTGAATTGCATCTGCAATTTTCACATGCATATGAGGCTATTAGAAATACTATGGCTTGGACCTTGGTCTGCATTGGATGTTTATTAGATCTTTGAACTCTAAGTACAATGCTAGACCTGCTGAAAAAGATAATACATGTACTATTTATTACCAAAGGAGCTCTAGTAGCCTAGTGGTTATGAATTGGGCTGCGACCCTTAAGCTCAGCAGTTCGAAACTACCAGCCGCTCCGCGGGAGAAAGATAAGGCTTTCTACTCCCATAAAGATTTATACCCTCGGAAACCCTGTACAGGGTCGCTATGGGTCGGAACCGACTCGACGGCACTTAACAACATTTATTACCTGCCTGCTTTATCCTCTTCAACCTTGACCACAGAATAAAACTTGACCATGTTTTAATCAAAACTTAATGTATAATTGTTTCAAGTTGTTGTTGTTGTTGTGTGCCGTGGAGTCGGTTCTGACTCATAGCAAATCTGTACAGGGTTTCTGAGGCTGTAAATCTTTACGGGAGCAGAAAGTCTCATCTTTCTCCTGTGGAACAGCTGGTAGTTTCAAACTGCTGACCTTGTGGTTCGCAGCCCAACTCGTAACCACTACGCTACCAGAGCTCCTTAGTTGTTTCAAGTAGGGAGGATTAAATTAATAAAGCATGAAAGATACATGCTGGGATCTTTCCAAAAGAAAAGTTGTTATATACAATCTCAAGTTAAGTTTTTTTGCTACCTTCCCCCCCAAAAGAAATATTTGAATATTGACACTTTATATTACTGAGACTTCTAGGGGTATCCAAGTGAACCAGCAGGATGTTAGTCAGCACATGAGCCAAAGACTAGAAGCCAATAGATATGGTCACGGGAGGTATGGCCCTGGTCATGTGACTTCACCTGGACTACTGCTGAGTGAAACAGTTGCATATCCACCACTTCAGCACTTCTTTGCTCAGTGAAACCTACCCTATTCCTTCTCAGACACTCCCCTTGTTCCTTGGTGCTTCTACACTTTCTCCTAGCCCTCTAAATGACATCACTATTATCTCAGATACTATAACCAGGAATCTGTGAATCATGTTTTGACTCCTATTTTCCTCACCCTCAATGTTAGTCTACCAGCAAGTCTTAGTGCTGTTACCTCCAAAATAAACCTTAAATCTGCCCACAGTTCTCTCCATGCTATTCATCAAATTCAGCCTCCATTAGCTCTTGCTGGATGTCTACAATGACCTTGAACTGTCTGGTAGTGGTGGTGTGCCATCAACTAGGTCTTAACTCATAGTGACCCTATATAGGGTTTCCAAGGCTTAGAAAGATTTATGGGTGCATAAAACCTCTTCTTTCTCCCATGGAGCAGCTTCTAGACTTGAACTGCTGAACTTGCTGTTAACAGCACAATGCACAACCACTGCGCTACCAGGCCTTCTTGAATTGTGTGGTAAGATGCTTTAAATCTTACATTTGCATCTAAGTTTTACAGTCCCCAAATACCCTTTCACCTGTCTCTAAGAGAACTTCAGCCACAAAGGAAGGATGTTCTGTTCTCCAGGTTTAAAGGGAGGACCAAGAGATGTTTTTTAGGCAAATCTGCACAAGACTTCTTTAAAGTGTTCAAGAGTAAAGATGTCAGTTTGAGGATTATGTTGCGCTTGACCCAAGCCATGGCATTTTCAATAGTCTCAAGTGCATATGAAAGTTGGACAGTGATTAATAAAGACAATAGAATAATTGATGCATTTGAGTTGTGATGTTGGAGAAGGACATTAAAGGTACAAAGACTGCCAGAAGAACAAACAAATCTGTATCAGAAGAAGTACAACCAGAATGCTCCTTAGGAGCCAAGATGACCAGACTTCATCTCTTATACTTTGGACTTATTACCAGAAGGGACCAATCCTTGGAGAATCACATCAGGCTTGGTAAAGTGGAGGGACAGAGAAAAAGAGGGAGACTCCCAACAAGATGTGGCTAAAGAACTGGACTGCAAGGTCAGTTTGAATCACAAGGTCAGTGGTTCAAACTCACCAGTTGCTCCTTGGAAACACTATACAAGGTCGCCATGAGTCAAAACGGACTCAATGACACTTCACAATAACAACAACCATCCAACAAGATGGACTGGCACAGTAGCAGCTACAACAGGCTCAAGTGTAGCAGCAGTTGTGAGGATGACACAGGACCAGGTGATGTTTTGTTCTGTTGTCCATGGGCTCACCAGGAGTCAGAACTGACCCACAGGCACTCAACAGCCACAACAAATAAGTCAGAGTGGACTTGATGGCAGTTGATTTGTTTTTTCTTTATGCATATATATATATATACATACATATCTACATATGCATATATCTATGTTGTGGTGCTGTTGGTTAATGCACTGGACTGCAAGATTGGTTTGAGCTGCAAGGTTGGTGGTTAAAGCTCACTAGCTGCTCCTTGGAAACTCTATACAGTGTTGCTATGAATTGGAACCAGTTTGAATGCACTTAACAACAACAACAACATGTCTATGTATTTATAGCTTCAAAAAGTAATCGCTCCAAGCCGTTCCTCCTGCAGCACTCTCTACTCAGCTGGGCTTGATAATTCATGACAATTACCACACAGAACTCAGCTGCCATACTCACCATTGTGGTGTCTATTGTTGTTGTTGTTGTTGTTGTTGTTGTTGTTGTTGTTGTTGTTATGTGCCGTGGAGTCGGTTCTGACTCATAGCCACCCTGTACAGGGTTTCTGAGGCTGTAAATCTTTACGGGAGTAGAAAGCCTCATCTTTCTCTCACAGAACAGCTGGTGGTTTCGAACTGCTGACCCTGAGGTTCAAAGCCTGATTTGTAACCACTACGCTACCAGAGTTCCTTTATTAGGGAAGTTAAAAGCGTATAATGCAGGATCAACAAATACTCAGGGCAAAGTTCTTTCAGTCAGCACAACATATCCTCACTTAGCATAGTCTGCAGGCAGGCCTCTCTCTGACCCTTGTCCCTTTGGTCTGACCTTTGTCCTGCTCTGGCAATGTTACAAATTTTTCTTTAGAGGTGCTGATAAGTACCTACAGGGTACACCACTTCATGATAGGTCTCAGCCTGAAGGCATTTGACTCCAGCTCTGTGGGTGTGCAAACATTGCACCCCCAATTGAGTGTCTAGAGGCATCCTATTCTGCAAGCAAGCCTTCTGTCCAACGCTCAGGTTTACGTGCTCTGTGCGCTGCGAAGTCCACCACTATGTCTAGTGCTCTTGCTCTTGATTTTGCTGCTGATGCTGCTCCTCTAACATTCCTTCCATGTCACGACTTTCTGTCCCTGGGTTGAAAAGGTTCAATGTGCAGGGATCTCAGGGTCCAAAGGGCAACAATCACTCCTGGCTCTTTTTTTGATGGTAGTGAGATCCCCCAATGCTGTTTCTGAGATGGCTTATTTTATACATGTTAGAGTTTCAAATTTTTGCCATCAAAATTAACGCTGTTAATCACAGGCAACTGAATTATATAATCCTATCAGCATCTTCTTCCACGATCTCTTCCACAGACCCAGCAGGGAATAAACATTGTTTGGAAGGGGTTACAAAGACTATGGATAGAAGAGCCATATGAAATAATTCATTGCACTGCACTATCATATATAAGGAACTCTGGTAGCACAGTGTTTATGAGTCGGGCTGCTAACCTCAAGATCAGCAGTTTGAAACTACCAGCTGTTCCATGGGAGAAAGATGAGGCTTTCTCCTCCTGTAATGATTTACAGCCTCAGAAACCCTATGCAGGGTCGCTATGAGTTGGAAATGAGTCCACAGCACACCACTACCACCATCATATTTATTTCTCTGGAGAAGCATAATTGATACAAATACCAAGAAGAATTCCACATATTTCTAGCTATGATTGATTATGGTCACCTCTAATGCCTGCATGTGTTCAACCATTTCAATTTATGTATTATCTTTTCATCACATGTATTATTTCAAGTAGGAGTCATAGGTCTTCCTTTGCACACACACACAGAATTCACTGTGTGCAGTGGAAACTACTAAGGGTTAGTTAAGGAAGAAGACTATAGGCAAGAATTATTTAGTTTACATCAATAAAAAGTCCAATGAAATATGAGACATCCTTTCTCCTAAGTGCCCTCTGCCCACTCAACTACAGGGCATTCCCACTGGACAGTTCCCACAGGCACACACTACCAGGGCTACCATGCCAGCCCTGCCACCTTCTCTGCCTTCATATATCTCTTATGTCTCCTTTTCTCTAAAGCAAACTCATTCCTCTCTTTATATGTGAAGCTGCTTAATTATAACCTTTGTGCCTTGGTTAACGTAAAAAGCTAGTCCCCAGGATCTTTCGTCCATACTCACATAGCTTTTCATAGTATTACTAAAGAAAACATTTACTTTTTCCATAAGAACACTCTTTCATCTGTAAAATAATCAGAGAACTTGGATTATATGAAGAAAAATGTGGCTTCAGGAATGGAGGAAGACTCATTAACATGTAGATGATACAACCTTACTTACTGAAAGCGAATAGGATTTAAAATACTTACTGATGAAGATCAAAGACCACAGCCTTTGGTTAGGATTGCACCTCAATATAAAGAAAACAAAAATCCTCACCACTGGACTAATAAACAACATCCATATAAATGGAGAAAACATTGAAGTTGTCAATGACTTCATTTTGCTCAGATCACCCATAAACACTCATGGAAGCAGCAGTCAAGAAATCAAACGATGTATTGCATTGGGCAAATCTATTGCACATGATTTTTTAAAAGTGTTCAAGAGCAGAGATGTCAGTTTGAGGACTAAGGTTCGCCTGACCGAATCCATGGTATTTTCAATAACCTCATATGTATGTGAAAGTTGGACAGTGAATAAGGAAGATGGTGGAAAAAATAATGCATTTGAGTTGTGGTGTTGGAGGAAGATATTAAAATTACCATTGACTTCCAAAAGAATAAACCAATCTGTGTCGGAAGACGTACAACCACAATGTTTCTTGGGAGACAGGAAGACCAGACTTTGTTTCTCACATTTCGGACATATTATCAGGAGGGACCAGTTCCTAGAGAAGGATATCATTTTAGGTATAATGGAGTGTTGGAGAAAAAGAGGAAGGCTCCCAACGAGAGGGATTGGCAAAGTGTCAGCAGCAATGGGCTCAAATGCAACAATGATTGTGAGACTGGCACAGGACCTGGCAGTGTTTTGTTCTGTTGTGCATAGAGTCACTATAACAGCTTCAACAACCCATCACTGTGTCACAACTGAATGTGGTGTTGGGAAGACACATTTCATTATACCATAGAATTTCACCACACAGAAGTGACTTTAATAGCATTGATTATTGTTGTTAAGTGCCGTTGAGTTAGTTCAGGCTCATAGTGAGGAGCAGCTGGTGGGTTTGAACTGTTGACCTTACAGTTCAAACTGACCTTGTGGTCCAATACTTATCCTATAGCTCCACATGTATAATATGGTAAAATAATTAGGATGTCATTAGCTTTGAATACTTATTACCTTAGTTTTTAATATGTTTGTGAGCTGATACAATTTCATTTTAATTTACAGCTGCATTTTACAATCAGCTTTCAAAATCCTGAAAATGTAACAATTGTTTCCTGTTAACCTATGTGAGGTATATGCAGCATATGACACTGAAGTTTGGGTGGAGGAGTACAAAGTAACAGCAGCATGTGTAAAAGTCAATGTAGTGAATAATGCTTATCAGGATGGACTATGAGGGTTGGAAATGCAAAGGTAGAAGTTTTGTAACAAGGAAGGGAGTGATTAAATCTCCAGGATAGGAGTGGAGACCTCTGGGTCCATCAATGGAGAAGAGCTGAGAGCAGGACCCTACCCAGAGGAACAGAGATGCCTGAGATGGAGGCAGAGATGATGATGTGGAGTGATGAAGCGACTGGGGACTTTGGACCCAGAGAGGGAAAGGGATTGTGGGCCGAAAACTGGGGGGAGGAGGGGGAAGTGTAGGGGGCGGGTTTCTGGGATATACCCTTTGGGTGGTTGATGATGCATGGAGGGGATTGGAACCATGGCAATGAGATGATATACAATGGAATGAATGTAAAACTAAAGTTCCCCCATGTAAACTATCATATAATTCACAATAAAACATTAAAAAAAAAAAAAAAAGTCAATGTGGTGAAAGAGAATTGGACAAGGCTGCTGGGACCTTTGTTCTACTCCCTAATGTTGTTGGTAAGTGCCAGTGAGTCAGTTCCAACTCATAGCAACCCTGTATGGGGTTTCCAAGGAGCAGCTGGTGAGTTTGAACCACTGGCCTTGTGTTTCAAACCAACCTTGCAGTTCAGGGCTTTATCCCACAGCACCACACCAGGATTGTTGTTATTATTTAGTGCCATTGAGTCAGTACTGACTCAGAGTGACACTATGCACAACAGAATGAAACACTGTCCGGTCCTGGGCCAACCTCACAATTGTTGCCACTGATGCTTGAGTCCATTGATGCTGCCACTTTGCGAATCCATCTCTCTGGCAGTCTTCTTCTTTTTCTCTGAACTTCCTCCTTATCAAACATGATATCCTTCTCCAGTGGCTGGTCCTTCCTAACAATATGTCCAAAATATGAGAGATGAAGTTTGACCACCCTTGCCTCCAAGGAGCACTCTGGCTGCACTTCTTCCAACACTGATCTGCTTGTTCTTTTGACAGCCCATGTCGCTTTGAATATTCTCCTCCAACACTACAGCTCAAATGCATCAATTCTTCTATGGTTTTCCTTATTCACTGTCCAGCTTTTGCATGCATATTAAAATACCATAGCTTGGTATTTAAAATTAAGGTGCACCTTGGTCTTCATGCTGACATCTTTGCTCTTCAACACTTTAAAAAGGTCTTGTGCAGCAGATTTGCCTAATGCAATATGGCAATTGATTTCTTGACTGATGCTTCCATGAGTGTTGATGGTTGATCCAAGAAGAATGAATGAAGTCTTTGACAACTTAATCTTTTCTCTATTGATAAGAACGTTGTTTATCGGTCCAGTGGTGAGGATTTTTGTTTTCTTTGCAATGAGATATAATCCATATCAAAGGCTATGGTCTTTGATCTTTATCGGTAAGTATTTTAAGTCCACTTCATTTTCAGTGGTAACACTGTGTGAAGTTCCTGGAAGTTTATAAACAGATGTGAAATGCCCTGATTGCATTTGGAAAAGGTATGATTTAGAAGGTGGGCTGTTTCTTGCTGCCATTGCTCTGTTTTGGGTGGATTTGGGTAAACAATTAGGGAAAAGGATTCAAACTCTGAAAGGGGACCTGTTCTTATTGCTATTGTTAAGTACTGTTGAATCAGTTCCGACTCATAGTGACTCTGTGTAAGGTTTCTGAGGAGCAGCTGGTTGGTTTGAAAAAACTGAACTTGTGGTGAGAAATCTAGTGCTTATCCTAGAGTGCCATACCAAGACTCCAAAAGGGGACCAAATGCCCTTTATTTCTCTTTCGACTCTGAAGTATCATGACAATCAAAGGAAAACTGAAGTTTTAGGGGACAAAGAGAAGAGGTGAGAACTGTTAAATTAAGAAGCTAGAAATGGTGTCTTATATATTCTAAGTAGACATATAAATAGACCATCAACTGAAGAACAACAACAGTAACAAAAAGCCTTATCTTTAGAATAAACAGCCACAGGAAGCCAAGTGACTCAGGTGTTTTCCCCTCTCTCTCCTTCCTCGTGGGTTCCTATTTTTGAAACATCACTTCCTTGACGTGTCAGACAATCATATCTGCTAATATATTTTGCCACCACAATCCTGAAAAAGATCATGTGAATTCTTTATGCCGTTTTCTTTTGGTGGGAGTGAATGGTACAGTAAGCATCACAATGTCTCCTTTTAAGAAAATAGTAATATGAGAGATTTAAAAGCACTTAGGTCAAGATGAGGGAGAGTAATGAGGAGCCTCATGTAGGAGGAAGAATAACCTGCTAGTGATCCCCTTTTATTTGTGCCTTTGGCACTAGTGCCGTTCTCTATGTTGCTCCTGCATAGAGAGTCTTTACCTAGAGCTTCTTGATTCAAAGCTGTCCCAGTGTGGGTGCCTCTGCTGTCATCCTCCCCATGGAAGGAGTCTGATGCCTGTAGAGCCTCAGTGTCTGCCCAGGGACCATGTGCCACTACCACCCTCTGGAGCCACTGCCTTTCAGGCCACCAAGTCGCAGGGTAATCCTGATAACAACCCACCTTCTCCCTTCACTGACCTTCAGACAAAGTCTCCATCAGTTCTGACTGGGGCAGCATTGAGAAAAAGCAACTGTAAACTTTCTGTTTCATTATGTACTAACTATGCACTCCTGAGTAAGTTAGGGACGCTCTCTGGATGTCAGTTTTTTTACTTATAGAATAAAGAATGGAAACCTTATTTGTTTTCCATGTTAGGTGCTGAGGAAATGAGAGTATGTTCAAACTACCTTGCACAATCAACAAATGATAACTCACTAAACCCAAAGCAAACCCATTATTATCGAGTAGATTCTGACTCATAGCAACTCTATACAACTGAGTAGAATCACTCCATAGAGTTTCCAAGGCTCTAAACCTAGAAAACAAAAAATACTCACCACTGCATTCATATAACTGGAGAAAAAGTTGAAGTTGTCAAAGATGTTATTTTGCTTTCATCAACCATCAACACTCATAAGCAGTCAAGAAACCAAATGACATATCACATTAGGCAAATCTACTGCACAAGATCCCTTTAAAATGTTGAAGAGTAAAGATGTCAGTTTCAGGACTAACATTCTCCTGACCCAAGCCATGATATTTTTAATAACTTCATATGAAATTTCGACAGTGGATAAGGAAGACCGTAGACTTGATGCGTTTGAGTCTGGATGTTGGAGGAGAATAGTGGAAGTACCATGGACTGCCAAAAAACAAACAGATCTTTAGGGGAAGAAGTATAGCCAGAGTGCTGCCTGGAAGCCAAGATGACCAGAATTCATCTCTCACACTTCGGACATATTGTCAGGACTGACCAGTCCCTGGAGATGGAGATTATGTTTGGCAAGGTGGAGGGTCATAGAAAAAGAGGAGGACCCACAGTGAGATGGATTATCACAGTGACAGCAGCAATGGGCTCAAATGTAGCAAAGATTGGGAGGTTGGTGCAGGGCTGGACAGAATTTCGTTCTGTTGTACATAGGATCACTATGAGTCAGTATGGACTTGATGGTACCCAACAACAACAATCCTAGTGTGTGGTGCTGTAGTATAAGCAAAGGATCATAAGGTTAGCTTGAACTACAAGGCTGGGTGTTTCAACCTCATCAGCTGTTCCTCAGAAACCCTACACTGGGGCGCTATGAGTCAGAACTGACTGGACTATGTCACTTAACAACAACAATCTTTATGGAAGTTGACTGACATATCTGTCTCCTGTGAAGTAGCTGGTGGGTTTGAACTGTTGACATTTTGGTTAGAGACTGAGCATTTAACCAATGTGGCACCAAGGACCCTACTTACTACAATGACTGGAAAGCCCAGGTTGGTGACTGTGGTTAGCATATTTGGCTGCTAATGAAAAGGTTAAAGATTCAAACCCACTCAAAGGCACTTGGAGGAAAGGCATGACATTACACTTCTGAAATATTAGCTATTGACAACTCTGTGGAGCACAATTCTACTCTGACATACATGAGGTTGCTGTGAATTAGGACTGATCCTATAGCAGCTGATCCTGGTTGTTATTAAGTGCCATTGAGTTGGTACCAACTCATAATGATCCTGTGCACAACAGAATGAAACACTGCCTGGTCCTTGGCCAACCTCACAATTGTTTACACTGATGCTTGAGCACATTGATGCTGCCACTTTGCCAATGCATTTCACTGGGGGTCTTCCTCCTTTTCTCTGACCCTCCACCTTACCAAACATGATGTCCTTCTCCAGAGACTGGTCCTTCCTGACAATATGTCTGAAGTATGAGAGACGAAGTTTAACCATCCTGGCCTCCAAGAAGCACTCTGGCTGCACTTCTTCCAGAACAGATCTGTTGGTTCTTTTGGTAGCCCATGATACTTTCAATATTCTCCTCCAACACCATACATCAAATACATAAATTCTTCTATGTCTTCCTTATTCACTGTCCAGCTTTCACATGCATATGAAATTATTGAAAATAATTGGGTCAGGCGCACCTTAGTCCTCAAGATGACATCTTCGCTCTCAACATTTTAAAAAGGTCTTGTGCATAAGATTTGCCTAATGTAATACATCATTTGATTTCTTGACTACTGCTTCCATGAGTTGTAATAGTTAATCCAAGAGGAATGAAGTCCTTGACAACTTCAATCTCTTCTCTGTTGATAAGAATGCTGTTTATTGGTCCAATGGTGAGGAATTTTGTATTCTTTACATGAGAAGATACAAGAGCTGAACAGAAAATGTCAGAGATGAGCTCTAGAATACTAAGTCAAATATTACAACAGAATGTGCAAAGATCTGGAGTCAGAAAACCAAAAGGGAAGAACACGCTCAGCATTTCTCAAGATGGGAAACTGAAAAAAAATTCAAGCCTTGATTTTCGTTGTTGTTGTTGTTGTCAGGTGCCATTGAGTCAATACCAACCTATAGCAACCTTAGGCACACCAGAACAAAACACTGCCTGATCCTGGGCCAACCTCACTACTGTTGCCATGCTTGAGCCCATTGATGGTACCACTTAGCCAATCCATCTATCTCATTGGGGGCCTTCCTCTTTTTCTCTGACCATCCACCTTAACAAACAGGATATCCTTCTCCAGGGACTGGTCTCTCCTGACAATATGTCCAAATTATGAGAGACAAAGTTTGGCCATCTTGGCCTCCAAGGAGCACTCTGGCTGCGCTTCTTCCATCACAGATCTGTTGGTTCTTTTGGCAGTCCATGGCACTTTCAGTATTCTCCTCCAACACCATAACTCAAAAGCATCAATTCTTCTACAGTCTTACTTATACACTGTCCAGCTTTCACATACATATGAGGTCATTGAAAATACCATGGCTTGGATCAGGTGCACCTTAATCCTCAAGCTGATGTCTTTGCTCTTCAACATTTTAAAAAGCTCTTGTGCAGCAGATTTGCCTAATGCAATACATCATTTGTTTTTGACTGCTGCTTCCATGAGTGTTGGTAGTTGATTAAAAAAGAATGAAGTCTTTGATAACTTTAATTTTTTCTCCATTAATAAGAATGTTGTTTATTAGTCCAGTGGTGAGAAATTTTGTTTTCTTTACATTGAGATGTAATCCATACCGAAGGCTGTGCTCTTTGAAGTTTATCTGTAAATGTTTTAAGTCTTCTTCACATTCAGTAAGCAAGGTTGTATCATCTGAATATCACAGGTTGTTAATGAGTCATCCTCCAATAATGGTGCCACATTTTTCTTCAAAGAACCCAGCTTCTTGGATTATTTGCTTAGCATATAGGTTGAATAAGTATGGTGAAAGAATACAACCTTGTCGGACACCTTTTTAAATTTTAAACCTTTTAGTCTTCCCATGTTCTGTTTGAACAACTGCCTCTAGGTCTAGGTACAGATTCCTCATGAGCACAATTAAGTGTTCCGGAATACTCGTACTTCACAATATTGTCCATAGCTTTTCATGATCCATACAATCAAAAAGCTTTGTGTAGTCAATAAAGCATAGGTAAACATCTTTCTGCTATTCTCTGCCTTCAGTCAAGATCCATCAGACATCAGCAATGATATCCCTCATTCCACGGCCTCCTCTAAATCTGGCTTGAATCTCTGGAAGTTCACTGTCAATGTATGATTATAGCTGTTTCTGTATTACCTTTAGCAAAACTTTACTCGCTTGAGATATCAAAGAGATTGATAATTTCCTCATTCCGTTGGGTCACCTTTCTTTGGAATGGTTACTAATATGTTGTTGTTGTTGTCAGGTGCCATCGACTCAGAACCGACTCATAGTGACCCCATGCACAGCAGAATGAAACAATGTCTGATCCTGGGCCAACCTCACTATCGCTGCCACACTTGACTCTATCAATGATGCCACCTGGTCAATCCATCTTGTTAGGGGTTTTCCTCTTTTTCTCTGACCCTCCACCTTACCCAGCATGACATCCTTCTCCAGCGACTGTTTCCTCCAGACAATATGTCCAAAGTATGAGAGACGAAGTTTAGCCATCCTGGCCTCCAAGGAACACTCTGGCTGCCCTTCTTCCAAAACAGATCTATTGGTTCTTTTGGCAGTCCATGGCACTTT
>NW_006408810.1:2381475-2422367 GCF_000296735.1 Chrysochloris asiatica | reverse complement strand
GGTAATACAGAAATGTCTGCAAGCATACATTGACAGAGAACTTCCAGAGATTCAAGCCGTATGCAGAAGATGATATGGGACAAAGTATATCACTGCTGATGTCTGATAGATCTTGGCTGAAAGGTGAGAATACCAGAAAGATGTTTACCTGTGCTTTATTGACTACACAAAGGCTTTCCATTGTGTGGATCATGACAAGCTTTGGACAACATTGAGAAGCATGAGTATTTCGGAACACTTAATTGAGCTCATGAGGAATCTGTACGTGGACCAAGAGGCAACTGCCTCTTGTTCAAACAGAACATGGGAACACTGAATGGCTTAAAATTAAGAAAGGTGTGTGACAGGGTTGTGTTCACACACCTTTCTTATTCAACATGTATGCTGAGCAAATAATTCAAAAGGCTGGGTTATAGGAAGAAAAACATGGCATTAGGATTTGAGGAAGACTCATTACCACCTGTGATATGCAGATGATAGATACAACCTTTCTTGCTGAAAGTGAAGAGAACTTA
The DNA here is from genome assembly GCF_000296735.1 of Chrysochloris asiatica. Taxonomy (NCBI): domain Eukaryota; kingdom Metazoa; phylum Chordata; class Mammalia; order Afrosoricida; family Chrysochloridae; genus Chrysochloris; species Chrysochloris asiatica. The sequence continues at coordinate 2,421,852 of NW_006408810.1, read as the reverse complement.
AAAATACTTGCTGATAAAGGTCAAGGAGCACAGTCTTTGATATGGATTGCTTCTCGATGGAAAGCTGCTCCTGGTACTAAGGTTATTCTAGTTTTTTCCTACTGGTCTACATGGAATCTGTGTGTCTGTCAGAGACTCACACATTGTCTCCTTCATTCTGAGCCTGCATGATGCCCCAGGTTCTGTGGTGTTGCCTTCTCTTTTTTTTTCTTAAATGTTTTATTTTGAATTATGTGATAGTTTACATGGGAGAACATTAGTTTTACATTCATTCTCTCGTATATCGTATCATTGCCATGGCTACAATTCCCTCCATGCATCATCAACCAACCAAAGGGTACACTCTGTAAGCCTGCCCCCCATACCTCCCTGGTCTTCAGCACACAGTCCCTCTCCCTCTCATGATCTAAAGCCCTCAGCTGCTCCATCACTCCACGTCATCATCTCTGCCTCCATCTCAGGCATCACTGCTTTTCTGGGTAGGGTCCCACTCTTTGCTCTTCTCCCTTGATGGTCCTAGGGACCTCTGCTCCTAGACTGGAAAGTTAATCACTCCCTTCCTTGCTATAAAATGCCTACCTTTACATTTCCAACCCTCACAATCAGTCTTGATAACAATTATTCACTATTGTATCACAAGAGACTCGTCTGCATTTCATTTCATCACCCCTGCCTAGACAGATTGGATACTACTCATTGGAGATTCTACCTTCCTCCAGACCATCTGGATCTAGGTTCCCTCTTGAAAGCTTGTAAGCCAGTCACTTCTTGCCTTTGTGCCCCCCCCCCCCATTTTGGGTAAGCAATGTCCAAGTTGCCCATCCCTGTCTACTCTATATGTGGAGGGGTGGGAATGATTCTTGCTGTAAGGATTTGCTCCCTCTTTTGAGCTACTGCTTCCATAAGTGTAGGTAAAGTTCATCAAATTGTACAGAATACTTTTTTCCCCCCTCTTCTTTCTTCTTCTCATTGAGCTCTGATCATCCAGTCATTGAAGCCAAGTTAAGTGGGTATTATCTGCAAGTGTGGGTGTTCTTGTGCAGATGCCCTCTCTTCTTATCAGCTGGATGTTTTACTCTCCACTCTAGTCCTATGTGGCTATGTCACTGACTATGGATCCAAGAGTCCCCAGGTCTTGCCACACTGCTGGGCAACCAGGTCTTCACCCGGGTTCACAGAAGTCTATTGAATGTTGTAGGGCTTAGCTCACAGTTTCATTGCTGTTTTTCCCTCACTTTCCCTTATGGGTGACGAGCATGGTCACCAATAAGAGCGTGTATTCCCATTGAGTCTTAGTCTTGGAAGGGGATTTGCACTGAGGGGACCCAACCACTTGCCTTGATGTTTCCTGGGCAAGCAACTTGTTTGTTCTTGTATTAACAGTCGGTCTGCCTATGTCGTTTTATATTTTTCCTATAGGTCTTTCTTTCGAAGAATAGCTTCTATTCTTCTAGCCATTCCAGGCTGGTCTGCTCATCCTTTACAGTGGGAATTCCCATCTCTGGAGATCTGGATGTAGTTCAGGCTTCCACCTATAGTCTTATGTATTGTAGAGGCTCTGCAGGAAGCCTCCTTCACTGGGCACATTGTAGTCCCATTTTAATTATTCGGGTCTGATCCATAGATAATGAGAACTACTCACTTGGTCCCTTTTGCATTTCATCCAGAAATGCTGTCATCACTTGCAGAGAAGATTAACTCTGAGGTACAACTAAGGTAAATGGCAGAGATACACAGCAAGTGAATAGAGAGAGGTGTTACAGGACTACCTTTCTGCATGTCCACCACAGAAAAGGACTGCCAACCATCAAGTTAGTGGTTCAAGTCCATTGACCACTCTGCAGGAGAAAGATGAGGCTTTCTGCTTCTGCAAATATACAAAGCCTCAGGAACCCTATACATAGTGGCTATGAGAAGAAACCAACTTGACAGCACCCAAATTACAACCTTAGGAAAAAGCTATTCTACTGACTAGACAGTTTTGGTTACATATTGTGAATGCTTCCTTCTTTAACATGCATTTTTTAGTTTTTTACTAATTCCAGCACTCATCTGTCAGTTTTTCATATTGTGGTGGCTTGTGTGTTTATATGATTTGGGAAGCTATGCTACTGGCATTTTAAATACCAGCAGGGTCACCATGCTGGACAGGCTTAAGTAGACTTCCAGACTAAGACATACTAGGAAGAAGGAGAGACAAACCACATCAGAAAGTTGTTGTTGTTAAGTGCTGCCGAGTCGGTTTTTACTCAGTGACCCCATATAGGATTTCCAATGTGGGTTTGAACTGCCAATCTTGCAGTTAGTATTCCAGTGTTTATCCTACAGCACCACACCAGAACTGAAGACCTTATGAATATCAGCAGAAGAGTATCTCTTATAGTACCAGAAAATGAGCCCCTAAGTTTGGAAGGCATTCAACATACGGTTGGTGAGGAGCTACCTCCTCAAAGTAGAGTTGACCATAATGATATGAAAGGAGGTAAGCATTCCAAAACTTCATTTGCCAATTGGGTAAAACTCAAAATGAGAAGAAATAGCTGTAAACAGCTATTAATAATCAGAACATGGAATGTATGAAGTCTGAATCTAGGAAAATTGTTGACGTCCAGCTGATTGCAACCCATAAAGACCCTGTATAGGGTTTCCTTGTGGTTCAAACTGACTTTGCAGTACAGTGCATTAAGCCACAGCACCACACCAGGAAAAGTGGAAGTCTTTAAAAATGGAATGGAACACATGAAGACCAGTATGCAAGCCACTGGTAAGCTGAAATGGACTGTACCTAACAACAGCTTCCATTAGTGTTAATAGTGTTGTTGTTAGGTGCCATCGAGTTGGTACTGATTCATAGTGACCCTATGCATAATAGAATGAAACACTACCTGGTCCTGGGCTAACTCACAATTGTTGCCACTGATGCTTGAGCCAATTAATGCTGCCACTTTGCCAATCCATCTTGCTGGGGGTTTTCCTCTTTTTCTTTGACCCTCCACCTTACCAAACATGATATCCTTCTCCAGTGACTGGTCCCTCATGACAAAGTGTCCAAAGTATGAGAGATGAAGTCTGGCCATCCTGGCCTCCAAGGAGCACTCTGGCTGCACTTCTTCCAACACAGATCTGTTGTTGTTTTTTTCTTTTGGCAGCCCATGGCACTCTCAGTAGTCTCCTCCAACACCATAACTCAAATGCATCAGTTCTTCTACATTTTCCCTTATTCACTGTGAACAGGTTTCACATGTATATGAGGTTATTGAAAATACCATGACTTGTGTCAGGTGCACCTTAGTCCTCAAGGTGCCATCTTTGCTCTTCAACACTTTCAAAAGCTCTTGCGCAGCAGATTTGCCTAATGCAATACATTGTGTGCTTTCTTGATTGCTGCTCCCATGAGTATTGATAGTTGATCCAAGAAGAATTAAGTACTTGACGACTTCAATCTTTTCTCCATTAATAAGAATGTTGTTTATTGGTGCAGTGATGAGGATTTTTGTTTTCTTTACATTGAGATGCTATCCATACTTAAGGCTGTGGTCTTTGATCTTCATCAGTAATTATTTTAAGTTCCCTTAACTTTCAGCAGGCAAGGTGGTATCATCTGCATATCGCAGGTTTTTAATGAGTCTTCCTTCAATCCTGATGTCATGGGTTTTTTTTTTTTTTTCCCTATAACCCATTTTCTCAGATTATTTGCTCAGCATACAGATTGAATAAGTATGGTAAAAGAATACAACCCTGTCACACACCTTTCTTAATTTTAAATCATCCAGTGTTCCCATGTTCTGTTTGAACAACTGCCTCTTGGTCAAAGTGCAGGTTCCTCAAGAGCACAACTGAGTGTTCTGGAACACTCATACTTTGCAATGGTGTCCATAGCTTGTCATGAGCCACACAATTAAAGTCCTTTGTGTGGTCAATAAGCACAGGCAAACATATTTCTGATATTCTCTGCTTTCAGCCAAGATCCATCTGATGTCAGTAATGATATCAGTTTTTCCACATCCTCTTCTGAATTCAGCTTGAACTTCTGGAAGTTCTTTGTCAATGTATGCTTATAGTTGTTTCTATATTACCTTTAGTAGAACTTTTCTCTCAAGGGATATCAGAGATATTGCCCAATGATTTCTGCATTTCATTGGGCCACCTCTCTTTGTAATGGGCAAAAACATGGATATCTTTCAATCAGTTGGCCAGATAGTTGTCTTCCAAATTTCTTGGTATAGATGAATGAGTGCCTCTAGTGTTGCCTCACTCTGTTGAATGTTTTCAATTTGTATTCGATCAATTCCCAGTGCCTTGTTCTTTGCCAATTCCTTCAATGCACCTTGGTCTTCTTTCAGTATCATTGGCTCCTGATCATATGCTAACTCTTTTTTTTTTTTTTTTTTCTTCCTATCCAACAGTAATTTACTTGAGCACATGATATATGTAAGACATTGGACTAAGCATAAATAGAACAAATAAAACAAATCATGTCTCTTAGAAGAACTAAATTGCCCTGATATGCTGTCGTTATCTGATGTGGAAGCTCTGAGCTGGGCAGAGAAGGAAGCCTCACAGGCCTTCTCTGTGTAGGAAGGTTCCCTGGGAATATTGAAACACTTTGAATGAATTCAAGATTCACAAAAGATAGAGTAAGTAAGGGAAACACAGAGGAGCTTTTCTAAAGGGGCCCACCCCAGATGGAACCTTTGGTTTAAAGAAAATCCACACAAGCTAGCCTTGAGGGGTAAGACACTGGAAGCCTGTCTTGGAGTCTAGAAACCAAGCACTGGATCCAGATATAAGACTTTCCACTTTGAAGCCTGGCCCCATTGAGCCACTCAGATGGCCACACTGTTGGGAATCTATTCTGGAGACAAGTCTGGTAGTTTCTTCTTCTTCTTGTGCTCTTGCGATTATGCATCTTGCGATTATGCCGAAGATGGTGTCCAGGTTCTTGCAGAATTGGGCCATGACCTCATTCATAGGCTTCTCAATGAAATACTCCTCTGGATACATACCCAAGAACAACTTATTCTCCTAGAACTGGCTCAGCACTCACACTGCACCCAGATGCCAGCAGGAACGACCATGGTCCGGCAGTCTCCACAATCTGCTCGATGGTGACCACGTCCCTGGCCATCAGCTGCAAGGCCCTCATTGTTGGTGACACATTAGGGATACAGAAGCACCAGTCATACTGGCCAAACTTCATGACTGCGTGCTGGGCACAGGCGGTGAAGATCACAACGGTCAGGTACTCTGACAACTTCTCTCTGGTCTTGATGGACTTGGAGAAGCCTGAGATCTTTCTGACCCGCATACCATACACATAAACATCCTTAAAGTCTTACACTTCCAGGCCCTCCGCCACCACCTGGTCTTTCTCATAGTAGATACCTACCACCTCAGCTGTGGATTCCTTGATTGTTTCCCACAGCAGCAGCCCATCATCTCAGTAGAATTAATAGGGAATGTTCTCTGTGCTGTCCATGCCCCAGGCCCTGATGGTCTCGGGGAAGCACAGGGAGGTGTAAGTCAGTTCCCACATAGCCTATTGTACCATCTGCATGTGACCACTGCCACCTGTGGCACTGGCCTTGTCCAAGAGGCCATTCTTGCAGATGAACTGCTCATGGACCTTAGTGTTGATGGCGATGGTGAACTGAACATAGGCTACCAGGAGCTTGAAGATGGGGTGCATAGCAGGCAACTGGTGGTCCATGGCAATGCCAAAAATCTCAGATGTGTGCATAGAAGATGGGTGATAGTCTGTTGAATATAGAAATTACTGGAGTGCACCCAGATTTTGGCCAGAAGCCAGTCATATTTTGCATCTGAAAGGAGAAAAATGTGATTCTCATTTCCTGGAACTTGGTTGATCTGGATTGCATTGGGAACCAGATTCTTGTACAACAAGCAGATAGGTGCAGCCAGGAACTGCATTGTACATGGGTCTATTTTGTTGGCATCAGTGCCATCCAGCTACTCAAAGTCCACGATGAAAATCTTGCCTTGCTTGACCTCCTCCTCCATAATGAGCTGTTGCTCCAGGCTGCACTCCACCATATCTGTGGCCACTGGCAGCTTCTCAGAAAGCTTCGTGTACTTACAGATCAGCTCATGGTTGCATCAATTCAGGAACTGGTAGGCAAACATGAGGTCTTCCTGCCAGTGATTCATGAACCCCTCTGAAATAGTGTGGCTGGTCATGAAGATTTTCTCAAAGTCAGCGAAGTGACTCCAAGAGGAGCTTTGGAGTAGTTCAGAACAAAGTCCGCTCCTTTCTCACTGTCAAACTAGATGTCTTGAGGTAAATCCTTTTGGCATTTGGCATCGATACTTAAAGCCAGGGTTCCACTCTATCCACTGATATTGTTTTTGCCATATTTCCAGTTTGTTTCACCTGTGCTGCTTGAGAATGTGAATTTGGTCATCTCTAGCCAGTTTTGCTTGATCATCTTGAAGGATGCTTTCACCCTCACCTGTGATCCAGCGGTAGCAGGGGAATTCAATGTAGTCCCCGTGGGGCGTCTTCAGCGTGATGTACGTAAACTACTAATCCTCATGAAGTCAGTACTTCCATTTCTCAATTTTGACCAGTTGGATCTCACTCAGCTCTTCATCTATTGTCATATCATAAGAATCAACCTGCTGGAGCTGGCAGAGGTCTTGATGTCTCAACTGGAATCCATATGCTATCTCTTGAAACTGTTAAACATCAACCATTTCCTTTTGGTACAGTGACTCTGTGTATTCCGTCCATCTTCTTTTGATGCTTTCTGCACCATTCAATAATTTGCCCAGAGAATCCTCCAATAATGGATGTTGAGGCTTGACTTTTTTCTTCAGTTCCCCCAGCTTAAGAAATGCTGAGTGTGTTCTTTCCTTTTGTTTTTCTGATTCCAGATCTTTGAACATTTTGTTGCAATATTTGACTTTGCCTTCTCGAGCTGACCTTTGAAAATTTCTGTTCAGCTTTTGTACCTCCTCATTTCTTTCATTTGCTTTAGCATCTCTCTGCTGGAGAGCAAGCTTCAGCGTCTCATCTGACATGCATTTTTATTTTTTCCTTCTTTTTTGTCTTCTTAATGACTTTTTGCTTTCTTCCTGTATGATTTTCTTGATGCCATCCTACAACTCTTCTGTTTTTTATTTGCTAATGTATCAAATTTATTCTTCAGATGATCTCTAAATTCAGGTGGGATATATTTAAGGTCATATTTTGGCTGTCATGGACTTGTTTTCATTTTCTTCAGCTTCAGTCTGAATTTGCATATGAGCAATGGATGGTCTATTTCACAGTTTGCCCCTGGCCTTGCTGTGACTGATGATATGGAGCTTTTCCACCTTCTCTTTCCACAGATGTAGTCAATTTGATTTCTATGTATTCCATATGGTGAGGTCCATGTGCATAAATGTATCTTATGCTGTTTAAAAAAAGGTATTTGAAATGAATAAATCATTTGTTTTGCAAAATTCAGTCATGCAATCTCCAGCATCATTTATATCACCAAGGCCATATTTTCCAACTAACCTTTGCATTCCAGTCACCAGTGATTATCAATATATCTTGATTGCATGTTTGATGAATTTTAGATTGAAGAAATTGGCAGAATTCCTCTATTTCATCCTCACTGTCTTTAGTGGCTGATGTGTAGATTTGAATAATAGTGGTGTTAACTGGTCTTCTCTGTAGGCACATATACATTATCCTGTCATAGACAGCATTGTATCTCATGACAGAGCTTAACATGTTCTGTTTGGTGATGAATGCAACACCATTTGTTTTTAATTTGTCATTCCCGCTATAGTAAACCATGTGGTTATCAGATTCAAAATAACCAATGCCAGTCCATTTCAGCTCACTTATGCCTAAGATATTGATGTTTATGCATTCCATTTCATTTTTGACAATTTCCAATTTTCTTATATTCATACTTCATGCATTCCATGTTCTGATTATTAATGGATATTTACATTTTTTTCTCTTTATTTTGAGTTGTGCCACATCAGCAAATGAAGGTCCCAAGAGCTTTACTCCCGAGGGCTTTATTCTTCTATTCACATCATCCCGGTGAACTCTACTTTGAGGAGGCAGTTCTTCCCCAGTCAGATTGTGAGTGCCTTCCAACCTGAGGGGCTTATTTTCCGGCACTATATCTGACAGTGTTCCTCTACTATTCATAAGGTTTTCAGTAACTAAATATTTGGAAGCAATTCATCTCTCCTTCTTCCTAGTCCATCTTCATCTGGATGCTCATCTGAAACCTGTTCACCATGGGTGACGCTGTTCATATTTAAAATACCTGTGTCATAGCTTCCAGAATCACAGCAACCATAGTACAACAAACTGACAGATGAGTGGTGGAATGTTGATAGTAGTAGATCCAAGCAAAATGGAGTCTTTGGTAATGTCAATCTTTTCTCAATCTTTTTCTCAATCATTCATGATACTATTTATTGGATTAGTGATGAGTATTTTTGTTTTTGTTATGTAGAGGTGTAACCTACATAGAAGCCTGTGGTCTTTGATACTCATTAGCAAATATTTTATGTTCTCTTCATTCTCAGCAAGTAAGGTTGTATCATCTGCATATTGCAGGTTGTTAATGAGTCTTCCTCCAATCCTGGTGCCACATTCTTCTTCATATAATCCAGCTTCTCAGATTATTTGCTCAGCATACAGATTGAATAAGTAGTGAAAGAATACATCCATGGCACCCACCTTCCAGTTTTAAACTATTCCCTTGTTCTCTTTGAACAGCTTCCTTTTGGAATACGTATGGGTTCCTCATAAGCACAATTAAGTGTTCTGGAATACTCAGTCTCCACAGTGTTGTCCATACCTTTTCATGATCCACACAGTTGAAAGCCTTCGCGTAGTCAATAAAGGAGAAGCAAACATCTTTCTAGTGTTCTCTGCTTTCAGCCAAGATAAATCTGATCTTGTCATCAATGATATTCCTGTTCCATGATCTTGTCTAAATCTGGCTGAAACCTCTGCCAGTTCTCTAGCAATGTAATTTTTCTAGACCTTTTTGAATTATCTTTAGCAAACTTTTACTTTCATGCAACATTAAAGGTATTATCCTAAGATTTCTGCATTCTGTAGGTTAACTTTCGTTGGAATGGGCACAAATATAGATATCTTCCAATCAGTTGGCTAGGCTATTGTTGTTGTTGTTGGGTGCCATCGAGTCGGTGCTGACTCATAGAAACCCTATGTACAACAGAATGAAATACTGCCCGATCAGAGGCCAACATCACAAATTTCTTGGCATAGATGAGAATGTGCCTCCAATTACATGTCAGTTTGTGAAAGACTTCAATTTGTATTCTATCAATTCCTGGAACCTTTTTCTTTACCTTCAGTCCACCTTAGAATTTTTCTTCCAGTATCATTGACTCTTGATCATATGCTCTCTCTTTACATGGTTGTACATCAACCAATTATTTTTGGTACATTTACACTCGGTATTCTTCCCATCTTCTTTTAATGTTTTCTGCATCACTCAATATTTTGTCCATATTGTTGTTGTTAAGTGTCATCAAGTTGGTTTCAACTCATAGTGACCCTTTACAAGATTTTCTTGGAGTGGCTGGTGAGCTTGAACCTCTGACCTTTCAGCTCAAACTGACCTTGCAGTCCAGTGCATTAGCCATCAGCTTCACACCAGAACTCCATTTTTCCCATAGAAAATGTCGCAAGTTGAGGATTCAATATTACATGTCAAGGCTTGAATATATTCTTCAGTTCTTTCTGTTTGAGAAATACTAAGCATGTTCTTCCCTTTTGGTTTTCTAAATCCAGAACTTTGCACATTTCATTATAATACTTGACTTTGTGTTTTAAAACTGCCCTTTAAAATTTTCTTCTCAGCTTTTTACTTCCTCATTTCTGATATTTGCTTTAGAATCTCTACAATTGAGGCAAGCTTCAGAGTGTCTTCTGACATCCATTTTGGCCTTTTAATTTCTTTTCTGTCTTCCTAATGAACTGTTTGTTGCTTTCTTCCTGAATGATGTTCTTGACATCATCCCATAAATCTTTTGGTTTTTCAGTGATTAGTGTGTAATGCATCCAATGTATTCTTGTGATTATCCATAAATTCAGGTGGAATATGTTCAAGGCCAAATTTTGCTCCCTTGGACGTGTTTTCTTTTTCTTCAGCTTCAGTCTGAACTTGAATATGGGCAATTGATGATCTGTTACAGTCGATCCCAGACCTTGTTTTGGCTGATGATATAGAACATTTCTACTATCTCTTTCCACATATAGAGTCAACTTGATTTCTGTATATGCCTTGTGGTGAGGTCCATGTGTATGATTGTCTTTTATGCTGTTAAAAAAGGTATTTGCAATGAACAAGTCATTGGTTTTGCAAAATTCTATCTTGTAATTTTTTGGCATCATTTCTATAATCAAGGCCACATTTTCCAACTACCCATCTTTCTTCTTTGTTTTGAAACTTTTCATTAAAATCCCCAGTAATTATCAATACATCTTGATTGCATGCTTGATAAATTTCAGAATGAAGAAGTTGTTGTTGTTATTAAAATGCCTTTGAGTCTGTTCCAACTTTTAGCCATCCTATATTGTTGTTGTTGTTAAGTGCCGTCGAGTCAGTTCTGACCCATAGCGACCCTGTACAGGGTTTCCAAGGGTGTAAATCTTTACAGGAGTAGAAAGCCTCATCTTTCTCCTGCTATATAGGGTTTTAAATTAAGAAAGATGTGTGACCAGGTTGTATTCTTTCACCATACTTACTCAACTTGTATGTTGAGCAAATAATCTGAGAAGCTGGTTTATAGGAAGAAAAACATGGCATCAGGATTGGAGGAAGACTCATTAACAACCTGTGATACAATGTTGCTTGCTGAAAGTGAAGAGGACTTAAAATATATTACTGATGAAGATCAAAGAGCACAGACCTAGATATGGATTATATCTCAATGTAAGACAAATAAAAATCCTCACTACTGGACCAGTAAACAACATTCTTATCAATAGAGAAAAGATTGACTCTGTCAAGGGCTTCATTCTTCTTGAATCAACTATCAACACTCATGGAAACAACAGTCAAGAAACCAAATGATGTATTGCATGAGGCAAATCTCCTGCACAAGACCTTTTTAGGATGTTGAAGAGCAAAGATGTCAGTCTGAGGACTAAGGTGCGCCTGACCCAAGTCATGGTATTTTCAATAACCTCATATGCATGTGAAACCTGGTACCATAGTGCTTACGAATCGGGCTGCTATCCTCAGGGTCAGCAGTTTGAAACTACCAGCTGCTCTGCAGGAGAAAGATGAGGCTTTATGCTCCCATAAAGACTTACAGCCTCAGAAACCCTGTACAGGGTTGCTATGAGTCAGAACTGACTCCCCGGCACATAACAACAACAACTTTAGTGCTTGGAGCATAAATTTGAATAATAGTAGTTTCATATTATCACAGACAGTATAACACTGTCTGTGATACATCCGATCACAGACAGTGTTATACTTTAAGATAGATGATGAAATTTCCCTTTGATGATGAATGCAATGCCATTCTTCTTCAATTTGTCATTCCCAGCATAGTAACCCATGTAATTATCAGATTCAAAATGGCCAATCCCAGTCCATTTCAGCTAATGAATACTTAGACTATTGATGTTTATGTGTTCCATTTCATTTTTGACAACTTATAGTTTTCCTAGATTTATACTTGTTACACTCCTTGTTCCAGTTATTAAAGGATATTTACAGTTGTTTTTCCTCATTTTGAGTTGTGCCCCATCAGCAAAAGAAGGTCCCTAAAACTTTGTTCCATTCCTGTCATCACATTAAACTTTATTTTGAGGAGGTAACTCTACCCCAGTCATATCTTGAGTTACTGCCAACATAAGGGCTCATCTTCTAGCACTGTATCTGACAATATTCTGGTGCTATTCATCATGTTTCAATATTCAATATTCTGGTGCTATTTGACAGTATTATACTGCTATTTAAAAGGTTTTTTAAATACTAAACATTCAAAAGGAACATGCCTTTCCTTCCTAGTCTGTCCTAGTTTGGAAGTTCAGTATGTACCCTGCTGGTATTTAAAACACCAGTGATATGGATTCCAGCATCACATACAGGCCACCACAATGTGACACAATAATAGACCAGTGATGGTATAAAACTATAAATCTTAATTTAACAATTGTTTTTACATATTTTCAAAGTACTCTTTGTGATATCAAGCTGAGAATACTTCTAAGGCAATGTTCTCTGGAGAGAAAATACATAACGATTCAGCTTTAATGTTTTCCTTCTCTCCTTTTTTAAAAAAAATATTCCCTTATTTACTTTTTATTTTGTTCCCATGGTTTTGTCTATTAAGAAAATAAATATATATTATTTTCCTTTAAGTATATGAACTGAAAAGAAAAAGAAAACAGACAAAAAAAATTCAATTTCCATTTCCACCACCTTTTATTTGTAACTGCCTTCCCTATCTTCCAAGTTTCTACATTCTAATCAAAGAATTATTTCCCCTTTTCTCCCACCCCTAGCAATAATCATAGAATGATTATCATATCATTAAAACATTTCATTGACTTTTTTCAAAAGTAATATTTAGATCTTGTTTTTAATCAACCTGTACATAAACCAAGGGGCACTTGTGTTAACAGAACAAGGGGATAATTGTTTCAAATCATGAAAGTTGTGTGCAATAATTGGATCCTATTATAATTATTCAATCTGTATGTTTCATAAATAATCTAAGAAAGTGTACTATACAAAGAAGAATGTGGCATTTGGATTGGAGGAAGACTCATTGACCACCTGAGATATGCAGACAATATAACCTTACATGCTGGAAGCAAAGAATACTTAAAACACTTACTGTTGAACATCAAAGACTATAGCCTTCAGTATGGATTTCAGCTCAAGGTAAAGAAAATGATAATCCTCACAAATGGATCTATAAATAACATCATGATAAATGGAGAAAAGATTGAAGTTGTCAAAAATTTCATTTTTCTCCCATCCATAAGCAACACTCTTGGAAGCAGCAGTCAAGAAATCAAACAGCATAATTCATTAGGCAAATTTGCTGCAAAACCTCTTTAAAATGTTCAAGAGCTAAAATGTCGGTTTGAGTACTAAGGTGTGCCTGACCTAAGGCATGGTATCGTCAATAACCTCATATGTATGTGAAAGTTGGATAATGAATAAGGAAGACACTAGAAGAATTGATGCATTTGAATGATCAAATAACTCAACTGGAGAGGAATAGTGAAAGTACCATGGACTGCTGGAAAAACAAAGACATTTTTCTTGGAAGAAGTACAATCAGAATGCTTCTTAGAAGTGAGGATGGCTGGACTTCTTTCTTATTTTGGGCATGTTGTCAGGAAGGACCAATCCCTGGACAAGGACATCATGCTTGGCAAACTGGAGCATCAGTGAAAAAGAGGAAGATTCTCAACAAGATGGAGCAACAATGGATCAAACATAATTTTCAGTGCTTCAATCTATTGTGCATAGAGTTGCTATGAGAGGTAACTGTTTTGATGATGATTGTTGTTGTTGTTGTTGTTATGTGCCATGGAGTCAATTCTGACTCATAGCAACCCTGTACAGGGTTTCTGAGGCTGTAAATATTTACAGGAGCAGAAAGCCTCAACTTTCTTCCACGGAACAGCTGGTAGTTTTCAAACTACTGACCTTGCAGTTCGCAGCCTGATTCATACCCCTACACTACCATAACTCCTACCAGAAAATGTGGCACTGTGGATAAATACTGGACTGCCAACCACAAAGACGGTGGTCAAACCCACCAGCTGCTCCTCAGAAACCCTGTATAGGGCCACTATGAGTTGGAACAAACTCAATGGCACTTAAGAACAACAACAAAAGCCACAAGTGGGAGACTAAGGTTCTATTCCTGGCCAATGTATCTCATGCATATCAACCACCTATTTTTCAGTGGAGGTTTGTGTGTGTCTATGAAGCTGTACAGGTTTTAGCATCTTCTAGAAGGAGCTCTGGTAGTGTAGGGATTACAAATTGGGCTGCCAACCACAAGGTCAGCAATTTGAAACTACCAGCAGTTCCTTCGGAGAAAGATGAGATGTTCTGCTCACATAAAGATTTACAGTGTCAGAAACCCTGTGCAGGGTCACTGTGAGTTGGAACCAATGCCACGGTACTTAACAACAACAACAAGACTACAACAGACTAGCAAGGGAGGCTTGATATTGTAATTCTGAAAATCAGCCAATGAATACCCCGTGGATCACAATGGTCCAATCTGCATCCAATAATGGGGATGGTGCAAGACCCAGCAGTGTTTTGTTTCCTTGTACATGGGGTTGACATGACTTATGGGACTGATGGCAGCTAACAACAAAAAAACAACATGACTTATAACCTATTCTATAAACATACTGTTTTATTCTCTCTTTGAATGCTAATAAGGGAAGGAAAAGAAAACACAATTGCACTGATAAATAATATAATTATGAATGAAGAAAATGAAGATTTCCTCCTATTTGGGTTTGCAATCAATGTTTATAGAAGCAACAGGCGCAAAATCAAATGATGTATATAGCATTTGGAAAACTTGCTACAAATATCACTTTAACATCACCTTGAATTTTAATTTTAATGTCACCTTGAATATTTAAGTTTTGCCTGACACACACCCTGCTCTTTTCAGTCACTGTATATGTATGTGAAAGCTGGATGATAAATACAAATAATCACAGGTGCATTTGTGTTGTGGTATCAGCAAAAAGAATCCTACATACACCATGGACGACCACAGTAGGAACTATTGCAGTGTTAGAACAAATCCAACTAGAATGTTTCTTAGAAGTGAGGAGGTAGCACTTTGACTTGCTTACTTTGGATGTGTAAGGAAAGACCTATCACTAGAGAAGAACATAATATTTAGTAAATAGGAAGGTCAGTGAATGGAGAGAACCCTTAATGTGTTTATGATGAACTGAATAGCTACAACAACAAACTCATACCAATAGTTAGGAACAAAGCACATAATTGGGCAATGTTTTACTTTGTTATGTTTTACTGTTGAGTATGTTCCAGGTCCTAGTGGCTCTTTATGGGGTTTCTGAGGAGAGGCTGGTGGGTTTGACCATCGTCCTTGTAGTTGGCAATCCAATGCTTATCCACAGTGCCACATATTCTACTACTGAACCATCACTGCCCCTTAAATCATGTGTTATTGTTCATTGTCACCAAGACAGTCACACTCATAGCAACTCTATGCACAATAGATTGAAACACTGACTAGTCCTGTGTCAACCTCAAAATTATTATGATCACCATGGGCTCTCGGTGCAGCACAGTAGGGAGGGTAAGCACTAGTCTGTGAACTACAAGGTCAGCAGTTCAAATCTACCAGCTGCTTCTCAGAAACACTATACAGGGTCGCTGTAAATTGACACAATGGCACTTAACAACAACAAAGGTCAACCTTGAGTCAGGGTCAACTTGATGACAATCAAAAACAACAGCTAGGTTAAAAAACAAGCATCTATTATGTGTCTGTACAGTAAAGTTTAACAGGCATCATCTCACTCTTCCTGAAAACAACCATATGAAGAGATATTAAGGGACTGGTCCCCAAGACCAGAACTTGGGAAGTCTGATTCTGGAATGTCTGACAGCAAAGTCTGAGCCTTTTGTATTATTCAATGCTATAAATCTACCATTTGTCTTGCAGCTCATCTTTTTTTTTTTTAACTAACACTTATCACCTCTCACAACATCATAGCAAAAGCAATTGTATTCTACCTGCAAGCCAGGAACTCATGACATCATCAGTAGAATCTTTTACTTCTCTTTTTTTGAGAGATCAGTTCTCTCATTACAGAGGCCTGTCAGTTGACTGTTTTGTTCTCTTCCTAGTGGGGGAAAACTTTACACAAGAAAAGTTTAGTAGACTTACCATTGAATGCACAGCAGTTTAGTAAGAGATGTAGCCAAATGACTTGCAAATGGATTCACCTTGTGTCTTCTAGATTATGGTCAAATTCTAGTCTCCATAACAAACAATCACCAAATTTTCTTCATTGTCAAATGCCCAGTGTTTTACATCAGTGCTAGTTCAGAATGTTTTTAGGCTTTCTGGTCAAGTTCTTCATCTGTAAGACTCTTGGCCTATTCTACAGGTGCATTAGTCAAAGAAAGTTTCTCTTCCTGCTATTCAGGGTGAAGCGTGGGCTCTGCTGGCTTTGGACAAAGCAGGCAAGCAGAGCTGAGATGTGGCTGTGAGCTGGACTCACACCTGCTGTTGACATCAAACATCAACAGTTGCATCAATGGTTCCTGGGGTGCCTGTTTCTTAATCCCATGAAGGCTATGTCCTGAGCCTCAGGCAATCCAAGCTTTTCCCCAGGATCTTTCTAGAACAATGGTAGCAAATGTGCCATTTCTTTTCCTCTCCAATTTGTAGGAATTCTGTGCAAGATCTTTGTGCTTCCTAATTTGTAGGAGTTCTGTATAATACTTTGTTATACGCATTGTAAATATCTCCTCCCAGGATGGGACTTGTCTTTCTACTTTTTTCATGGAATCTTTTAATGATCAGATGCCTGTATTTCTTTTTCATATTGATTGATCCTAGTTGTTTAGGGTGTCACTTTATGAAGGATGCCAGTATGAAGACTGGTTCAATAAGTTTAAAAAGGAAGAGTGCTGTGATCTGCAAGTGATGTCTGACAACCATATCAGTTTGGTGTACTATGGTGGCTTGCATGTTGTTGTGATTTTGGCTATGCCATTGGTATATCAAATACCAACAGGGTCACTCATAGTGGACAGGTTTCAGCTGAGCTTCCAGATGAAAACAGACTAGAAAGGGGGGGAAGGGGGGGGATGAGCTATTTCTGAATATTTAGTCACTGAAAACCTTATGATGACTCCAGGGACTATCATTTTATAGCTCTGGATTAAGCAAGCTAAGTTGTCAAATGGATTCTAGTTTATGTTCTTTCTAATGTACCCACTAGATGAACATCAATCATTTGGAAGGAAACAAATAAACTGATAGAAATTCATATAAGAAGAAGAGCTAATCCCAAAGTGAGGGAACACATGGTCCCTCACTCAAGAGACAAGCAAACTTCACCTTCCTAGAGGAGAAGAAGTAGCCCTATATCTGAAGGATGAGTATGGATTTGCCAAGCAGAAAAAAGAACATCTCAAGAAATGCAAGTGCCTAATAGAACGAACAGAATGAATGATGTGTTTGGGGAAGCTCTAGCATTTTGATGGGCCTGTGGCATCCTGAGTGGCATCCTGGTGACTGACGACACAGAAGATGTTGCTGCACCATTATTAATGGTTATGCATTTAAGAATGGAAACGTTATTCTGCAGGTTGTAAGGTGTAAGGCCCTGGTCCTATCTACTAGTCAGCATCAGGGTCAAAGTGATGCTGATAATATGATGAAGCCTGAGAAATGGGAAGGACAGAATAACAGGAACACGAGGCCAGAACATGTTCAGAGATTAGTAGGTAGTAAGTTAGTGGCTTTTGTTAGGTTTTTCAGCTAAGAGTTCCAGTGACACAGGGATTAAGTGCTCAGATACTAACCAGAATGTTGGTTGTTCAACTCCACCAATTTCTCCATGGAAAAAAAGAGGTAGTAATCTGCTTCTCTGAAGATTAAAAGCCAAAACCCCTTGCCTTTGAGTTGATTTAAACTCATAGCAACTCTATATAAGGTTTCTAAGACTAGAAGTCTTTATGGGAACAGATAGCCTCATCTTTGTCCCACAGAGCTGCTGGTGGGTTTCAACAACTTACCTTGCAGTTAGTAGCCCAATGCCTAACCACAATTCCACTAGGGTCCCTTCACTAAATATGACCACCTTGGGAATACTGGGGGGCAGTTCTACCCTGTTCTGTAGGATCACTATGATTCAGAATGTACTCAGCAACAATAGATTTGGCTTTATTTTTCATTTAGTTTTTAAGATAGAAGCAGAGTCCATGGTTTTAGCAGCAACTTCTATTTGAGTATAAAAGTGAAGTCAGGGAAGAATGAACTTGAACCTCATTCTTTGAAAGCTTGGAGTTTATGGGGTGGTGGTTGTGTGCTATCAAGTCGGTTATGCCTCATAGTGACCCTATATAGAATTTCTGAGGCTGTAAATATTTACGGGAGTAGAAATTCTCATCTTTTCCCACAGAGTGGCTTGTAGATTCGAACTGCAGTTAGCAGCCCAATTCAAAACCCACTATGATACCAGGACTCCTTGTGTGAGAGTACTGGGTAAGTAAAAGTGTCTCAGGTGCAAAGGTTGTTATCAACCTTGAAGTATAGGAGGAGGAAGAAGACTGGGGTTTGAGCCAGTCTTCTTGGACAACATGGGGGAATGTGGCCTGGTGGATAAGGGGGAAGCTCTATTTTCAGAACTCAGGCAGAAAGGCAGGCTGTGCACAGAATCAAGTTGATCTGATGCTTAGAACACTCAACAAATGCACTGACTACAGCTTTGGCAGATTGAGGGATGCAGATGGTGCCATTTCAGACCAGCCCTTTATCGCTGTAAGATTTTGAACAGAGCTGATTCTCCCATTAGAGGCAGGGCTTCCCTAACATGTAGAAGGAGATTAGTGTAGAGATGGGTGAGTAGAGAAGGCCAGAGAACCCGCCTGGCTGGAGAACTGAAGCTTGGTGCTGTCTTGTATTCTCTGCCTGTTACCTACCTCTCCCTTGCCCTCCTCCCCATAGCCAGGACCCTTGCAACTGAATCAGGCAAGAGGGGTTGAAGCAGTTCCAGAATGGCACTCTGAGACTCAATCTCCTGCTAACTTTGAGGACCAGACAATGTTTTCCAGCTGTGATTAATTCGGAGTCTACCTTATTCTTCAGATCATGTCTCTGGCTTGTGTCTTTGTTGTTATGTTGTTATGTACCATCAAGTCAATTCCAACTCATAGTGAACTGCATCATAGGATAAACATTGGGCCACAAGGTCAGTTTGAACTGAAAGGTCAGTGGTTCAAACCCACCATCTGCTCCTCAGAAATCCTATGCAAAGTCACTACGGGTCAGAATTGGCTCAGTAGCCTTAACAAAAACATGGGGGTTCCAAGGCTGTAATCTTTATGGGAGAAGGTTGGCAGCATTTATCTCCAGCAGAGTGGCTGGTGGTTCAAACTGGTGACATTTCTGTTAGCAGTTAAGTACTTAACCATTGCACTACAGGGCTCTTTTTATTTTCATTACTGTTGTTAAGTGCCATTGAGTTAGTCCTGACCCATACCAACCCTGTATAAGGTTTAGGAGGAGCAGCTGGTAAGCTTGAACCACTGACCTTGCAGTTCAAACTGACTTTGCAATCCAGTGCATAAACACACAGTGCCACACGAAAGGATTAAAGTATTGCCTAACTTTAAATGAATTTGATCAGAACTCTATGAGGACTTATGAAGGGGTTTCACAAAGTTAATGGAAAAATGGGATAAAAGATAAGGGAATTTCCCCACCATCTTTTTGAAGTCTCTTCATACCTTCCCATCTGTAAAACAAGGAGAAGAATCTATTTCATAGAGTTGACATGACGTTATCATAAAAGAGGGGTGAAACACACATAAAACCAGGTACAGTAGAGTCAGCTTCATACCATGTCCATAGCATTTTCAATGACTGATTTTTCAGAAATAGATTACCAGACCTTTCTTCTAAGGTGCCTTTGGGTTAATTTGAAAACCAAACCTTTCAGTTAACCCAACATGTTACCCTTTTGCTCCACTCAGTGAATCCTGAAACACACATTCCACACACTAAACGGTTGCTAAACGCCCAACGCATGTGATAGTTGCTATGCTGTTGATGATGGTGAAGATGGTGATGGGTTGCTTCTTGTTCTGTAAGTAGCCTCCTCACTATCCCATTTGCATCAGAGAAAGAACAGGTGAGTAAGTTTGTGAAGGAAGAATGAAAGTAGAGCAGGAAATAGAATCAAGGTAAGAAAGAGTCAAAAGACAAAGGGTGTCCAGGTCACTTGGCAACTAGATTACGCTTGTCAGTGATTTCTTAGTGGTTTCAAGAGAAAAAGATGATGACTATGAAAAGATTGTGTGTAAGTGAAGGTTAAAGTAAATATCAGAGAGATTTTGGGTAGCAAAAATTACCCACAGAATCAATTCCATTTTATGATATATAACACCTTCCGCCTTTTGGGCAAGAGACAATGAGACCTTTTCCTGCCCTTCCTCCTGGGCTGTTACCATATTCATCTCTTTATCTTTATATAGATTTTAAAACATTTTCATTATTGTGTACTGTAGAGTTGAGTCCGTGACCATATACGACGGAGTAGAACAGCCCCAGAGGGTTTCCTATGATGCACTCTGTATGGGGAACAATTTGATAGATCGTTTCTCTCAAGGAGTGACTGGTGGCTTCCAAGCACTGACATTTTGGTTAGTAGCTGAGTGCTTAACCACTGTGCCACAAGGGCTCCATTCTTTACTATTACATGCAAAAAGTGTTCCTGTTATTTTCTCATTGCCTGACTTTCTTCCTCTGAAGGCAATGAACTCTTTGGAGGTGAGGACTATGTATAATGCTTTACCTTTGCTTCCTGGGACAAGGCAGGCAATGCAGACCTTTGCATTTGTGAAAGAAAAAAAGTAGACTGTCATGAAGTCCTCAGACATAAGATTTACAAACAGTTCTCAAAGGACATTCATGGAAATGATGTTTTTTAGAAAATGGGTAAATAGGAAAAAGGCAAAACAACAATGAAACCCCTGAGACTGTGTGAAACAATGAGGAATCTGCAATGCATCTTCAATGGTATTGGTTAGGTGAGTAGGAATGCTTTCTAAGCAACAATACATGAGCAGCAGGATAGAAGCCAGAGAGAAAGAGATCCCTCAAGGACTAATGGAAACTTCCAGAAAGACAAAAACACTGAAGGCTAAGTTATTGAGCCACTGTTTTTAAAATTGCCTTTTGAAAAGGAGCCGAATGAGAGGAAATAATTTGGGCAATGTATTTTTCCTTTGTGTCTTTATCTGCCTCCTTCATGAGCTATTTTGGGTATGTTTGCATTAACCTTCTTCTAGCAAAATGCCAATTAAAGCAACTTTTGATAGGCTGTGCTTAAAAGACTGAATCCAAAGAGGAAAGTGTGTTAGATTGGCACGTGGAAAGCTACCAGTGTGGAAAGCACATTCTTAATCCTACTTGGATAATAACTGAAATTCTCAGTTGCTTTCCCTAGGATAGCAACATATTCAATGATTAAGTAAAACTCTCCAAATGGTGATAAAGAATGCATCTACTGCTGGGCGACATTCTTTCTTTTATATCTTTTCTTTCCCCTGTCTTTTTCCTCTTTTTGTTCACACTAAGTAGTTTTCCACATACTGTAACATGACCTCCCAGCATTTATGTGTATAATATGAACTGACCACACCTTTAAGTCTGTGTTGATAGCTGGCATGTTGTACATGGTTTCAGCATTTAGCTGTTTCTGGGAATACGACTGAAACCATACTGCAGTATTTACATTTGGATTGCAGGTGCTCTGGGCAGAGTTTCAGTTACATTCGTGACTCTTTGGGTAAATAATCTCAAAGTAGAATCAAACACATACCTTTATAGATCAGATTCTGACTTTTCTTTTCATCTTCCTCTCATGTTGGTAAATCCTAGTCTCTCTGCATCCTGTTTCTCCTTCTTTCTTTGGCTGCTTTCTAGATATCCACTAACCTTCAGTCCTAATACAGACACAATGAGCTAATCCAAGGAAAACATGTAACAGAGTACCTGATTTATATGAATGAGATAACTGCTCAACAACTTTGCATCATTAAAATATACTAATTTGGATTGCATCTTACCTGTCTCAAGTCAACTAGGCCCCAGGATAGGTGATGGCTATATCCTTGAGGTTTCTTCAGGTTTCTTTGGTTTCCTGTGTCACAATTAATCAAATATATATATATGAGTTTTATTTTAATTTCTGAAAATCATTGGTGCTCATGTTATTCATAGAAGAGGAAGACCTTTAAGACCAGAAGTGTGGGCATTATGCCTCTTATTTAGTCTAGTGTCCTCCTCTAACCCTTTAATTTCCAGAGTTAAAGTCCAAATTTGCTCACATGACATGACATCTGCCTCCTTAATGTTACTCATCCTCCTCCCTTGCTCAGGGGTCTCTTTCTTTATCTTCAAATTTATCAACTTTTTGCAGTTAACCCAAATTTACCTTTTCTTTGAATCCTTCAAGGAACACCCTAGAGTGATCATCTACTTCTCTAACTTGCTGGGCTAATGAAAAAACTTAGGTCAATTGTCATCTGTGGGTTTGTATGTGTGTAGAAGTGTACTGGGTTAAGGAAATACATTCTAGAGACAGATTGCTTAGAATCAAATCCTGCTCAATGATTTATGAGGTGGCTGAACTTGTACAAACTATGGAGCCCACCTGTGTGTCATTTCCTCACCTGTCCAAGAGGGACAATACCAGCATCTACCTCATGATCCAAGAGGCACAACACCCGTGTCTACCTCAATCACCTCATAAGCATGTGAAAGTTGGACAATGAAAGGAAGACTGTAAAAGAATCGATGCATTTGAGAACAAACAAATCTTTGTTGGGAGAAGTGTAGTCCGAATGGTTCTTAGAAGCTAGGATGGTAAGACTTCATCTCTCATACTTTGGACATGTAATTAGGAGGCATTAGTCCCTGGAGAAGGACATCATACTTGGTAAAGTGGAGGGTTAGCAATAAAAGGAAAAACCCCAAAGAGATGGGTTGACACACTGACAGCAACAATGGGCCCAAACATACCAATTGTGAGGATTGCATAGAATTTGGCAGTGTTTTGTTCTGTTTTGCATAGGTCTCTATGAGTTGAAACTGACTAGAGTGGAGGACAACTAACAACAATAACAACATCTTGAGTTCGCTGCAAGGGTTAAATGGTCTACACCCATTAAAATCCAGTGCCTGGAACCTACTGTGTACGTGGTTAATGTTTGCACTAATCTTTATAACTCAAATAAACAGTGTCCCAGCTAGATCAAAAGCTCTAACTTTTGTATGTCCCAAAACATATTACAGAGTTTTCCACACAGCAGGTGTTCCATAACTCTGTTGATTTTTGGTAAAATTATTTCCCAAAAGAAACATCAGGAGAAACGCTTAAGAAAATGATGCCAAAGCTGTTAGGTTTATAAAGGTGCTTTGGAACTAAGAAAGAGCAAAGGGAATTCTTAAAAAACTTCCCTTGAACACTATTCCAAAAAAATTTGAGCATATACTATGGGTCAGACATGGTGCTCAATGCTCTATGGATAGTGCAACGAAAAAGACAAGTTTCTCTTTCTTGTGAGGTTCATGATGAAAGACACATGAACGTATGTGAGAATGTTGAAAAGAAGATATGTATAGTGTTATGTTGCCATAGGCAGGGATGGACTACTCAGTAAGCAAGGAAATGTCAGGCTTACCTTGTGAAATCTAATGTGAAAAACATGTAAAAAAAAAAAAAAAAACCCCACCAAATTATTAGTGTGAATACCATGTGAAGATATTTAGCACAAGCAAGCTTGTGCTTACATTGCTAATTGGATAATAAAATGCTGGTCACATGGGCATTGATCGATGGGGTTGTACTGACTGGATACTTACATTTTCAGGTTGCCTGAGGTAGCCCACATTTCTATTTCTGTGTACTGCATGAGTGATTTTGAAAATGAGAATGATGCTCAAATTGAAAATGGAATGAGGTTCCTGGGGAATGGGAGCAGAAGTGGTTTTGGGAGAACACACTGAAACTGTGTAAAACAAGAAGGTCAGATTGAACAAAACGGATGATTTATTTTGGTTTTACTTTTTACCTAAAAAAAAAAAAAAAGGAACAATGAGGACAAGACTTCTCTGTCATTGTTAGTTCTCAATAGGTACCGTTGAGTTGGTTCTGACTCATAGAGACCCAACACAAATTTGTTTGTTTTTCTGGAAGTTCATGGTACTCTTAAAGTTCTTCACAAACACCAATAATCCAAATGCATCAATTCTTCTATGCTCTTCCTTAGTTATTGTCCAACTTTCACATGTATATGAAGGATTGAAAATATCTTGTCTTGGGTTAGTTGCACCTTAGTCCTCAAACTGATATTTACTCTTGAACCCTTTAAAAAGGTCTTTTGTAGAAGATTTGTCTAACGCAATATGTCCTCTGATATCTTGACTACCGCTTCCATGAGTGTTGATTGTGGATCCAAGCATAATGAAGTATTTGACAATGTCACTTTTTGGTCCAGTTGTGTGGATTTTTGTTTTGTTTGCATTGAGGTGCAATCCATGCAGAAGGTTACAACCATTGTTCTTGATCAGAAAGTATTTTACTGCTCTAGAATGCAGCTGATGAGGACTAGTTCTTCCATCATCCATGCTCTTTACTACAAGGATGTCAATATGACCTAAACCCACTAAATGTTGGTGGGACAATGCAGAGGAAAGCAGATTCTTGCCTCCAGGCCCTTGTACGTGCCGTTACTCTCACCTGTCTGCTCCTACCAGTCATTCAAATATTTACCTCCTCTGGTATAGTCTGTTAAAGGAAAAAGCAACATTAATATCGATTTCTGACTAATGTAGATTTAAGGTGTAAAAATCCTTTGGGATACAAGATAAAAAGCTGTTGTCTTTTCCTTGTGAATTTTCCAGATTGCTATTCCAGTTTTCTGTTGAAATTTGTACCTTTGTAGGGGATGTTTCCACTTTAAGTGTGTTGTTGGGATGCAAGTATGTCTAGTCAATAAGGTGGTGGACTAATTAATATCCACTTATCTAAGGGACTGGAGTCCTGGTGTGGTGCTGTGGGTTAATGCGCTGGGCTGCAAGGTCAGTCATTCAAGCTCACCAGCCACTCTTCTGAAACCCTCTACAGGGTCACTGTAGATTGGAATTGACTTGACAACACTCAACAACTACAACATCTGAGGGGACTGAGTGACAAGAGTAGAGAAGGCCTGTAGGACCAAGGTGGGCCAGTGGCAAATCCAGTCATGGTGTGAGGAATATTTGTGACTACAACAGGAACCTGACCTTTGGATATTCTCTTTAGGCTAGGCTGATGGCCTTGTGGTATCTCTGGGTGGTGCAAACAGCTGCTGGAAGTTGAAAGTTCACATCCACTCAGAATCACCTTAGAAAAAAGTCTGTCAATCTACTTCCCCCAAAAAATGTCATTGAAAGCCCTATGGTACACATAGAATCACCATGAGTTGGTGTCAGCTGCCAATGATTGCTTTTGGGTTTCATGGTCTTGTGTGGACAGTGATGGCTCAGTGGGAGAATACACACCCATGGGAGAACCCAGGCTTGATATCTGGCCAATGCACCTATTCTAGTCACTGCCTGTCTGTCAGTTGAGGCTTGCATGTTGCTATGACATGAAACAGGTTTCAGTGGAACTTCCAGTCAAAGACAGACTAGAAAGAAAGACCTGGTGAAGATCAGCCAATGAAACTCCTATGGCTCACAATGGTCTCATCTGCAAAGTATTCTGGGACTGGTACAGAATTGTTTTTGCTCTGTTATGCATGAGGCCACCGTGAGTTAGAGTCTGACTTTATGAAAATGACAACAACAATGGTATGGTGCCTAAGATTTACAAGGTGGGGATGCTCAGAATGAATATGGAAGAAAGCACATGCTCTCCTATATATGTTTTTCAACTGTTCATTGAGACAGGACTACTAGATTCCAAGTGTTTGACCATGTTGGGCCCAGATTTGCATAAAGGTGGAATTAGTACTGGGGTGGCATCCAATCATCAGGCTCTGGCATCACAGAGGAGTCACACTGAGGAGCTCCATGAGCCTAAGGACTATGGCAGTACACTTCATGATGGATCCTGGGGAAATAGTATGCTACCTTCATGTACTTTGTAATCATCAAAATCTGCCAAAAAGTAATGAACAGCATAGGAGGAATATGGCTGGTACCATGTTGTTGTTTCTAGGTGCCACTGAGTCAGTTCCAACCACAGAAACCGTATGCACAACAGACGGAAACCCTGCCTGGTCCTGTACCACACTCACAATCCTCATTACACTTGAGCCCATTGCTGTTGCCACTGTGTCAGTCCATCTTGTTGGGGATCTTCCTCATTTTTGCTGACCATCTACTTTACCAAGCATGATATCCTTCTCCAGCGACTGGTCCTTCTTCATCATTAAATATTTTAAGTCCTCTTCTCTTTCAGCAAACAAGGTTGTGTCATCTGCATATAACGGATTCTTAATGATTCTTCCTCTTATCCTGATGCCATTTTATTTGCATATAATCCAGCTTCTCAGATTGTCCGCTCAGCATACAGATTGAATAAATATGGTGAAAGAATACAATCCTGGCACACATATTTCTTGATTTTAAACCATTTAGTGTCCCCTTGTTCTGTTTGAACAACTGCGTTTTGTTCTATGTACAAGTTCCTCATGTACCATAGAGTAACTAGGAATCCAAGCTCACTAACAATGAACAGATTATGACTCATAGTGACACTATATAGGCTAATACTATAAATTCTATAGGAGTAGACAGCCTCATTTTTCTCCCATTAAGTAGCTGGTGGGTTTGAACTTGTTAACTTTGCAGTTAACAATCCAACATCTATCCACAGAACGAAGAGATGTGGATGTGGGCAACTCCTGTGAGCTACTAGCAGTTGGTGGAAGACATGAAGGGAAATGTATATTCAATTCCAGCAAATGAGGGAAGGATAATTAATATAATAGAGGTAAGCATGTTTTAATAAAACACAAGTAAGATTTTGCTGAAGATAATTAAAAAGCAGTTGTTGTTGTTGTTGTTAAGTGTCATTGATTCAGTTTCAACTCATATCCACCCTGAATTGGGTGGCCTAGGAGATGCTGTTAGGTTTGGACCCCCGACCTTGGAGTATCAGGATTAGAGAAAGACTTATTAACAACCTGCGATACACAGATGACTCCACCTTGCTTGTTGCAAGAGAAGAAAACTTAAAATACTTGCTGATGAAAATCAAGGACTACAGCCTTCAGTGTAGATTACACCTCAACATAAAGAAAACAAAAATCCTCACAACTTTACTCATAAAACTACATTATGATTAATAGAAAAAAAAAATGTTGACGTTGTCTAGGATTGCATTTTACTTGTATCCATCATCAACCTTCATAGAAGCAGCAATAAGAATATCAAATGGTCTATTGCATTGGGTACATATTCTGCAAAATATTTTCTTAAAGTGTTACAAAAAATGTCATTTTGAGCACTAAGATGTGACTGAAACAATCCATGGTATTTTCATTTGTTTCATATACAGGTGAAATCTGAATGATTAACAATGAAAATAATTATAATGAATAAGGAAAAATGAAGAAGAATGAATGCTTTTGAATTGTGGTGTTAGGAAAGAATCCAAAATAATGAACAAATTTTTCTTGGGAGAAATAAAGCCAGAATGCTCCTTAAAAGCAAGGATGGCAAGACTTCATGTCATGTACTTTGGACGTGTCACCAGGAGGGACCAGTCTCTGGAGAAGGACATCATGCTTGATAAAGTAGAGGCTCAGAAAATAAGAGGAAGACCCTTAATGAGATGAATGACACAGTAGCTACAAGAATAATCCCAAACACAGTTACCAGAGTTCCTTAAGGATGGTGTAGGACACGGCAATGTATTGGTTCTATGCATATAGGGTCATTATGAGTTGGAACCAACTCAACAATCCCTAACAACCTAATAGCAAAAACATATAAGAATTAAGTGAAAGAACTGTTCTCATAACCAGATTTTCTACGTTTCCAGTCCTAATTAGTTTTGTTTTTTAAAACTTATTCATTAAATTTATCTGAAGAGGTGACTCAAAAAGAGACTCTCAACATGAGGCCACTTGAAGCAGCTCCACCTGGTTTGGCACTGTGGGTTAATGCACCAGACTGCAAAGCCATTTGAACTGCAAGGTCGGTGGTTCAAGCTCACCAGCTGCTCCTCAGAAACCCTATACAGGGTCACTATGTGTTGGAACTGACTCAGTGGTACTTAACAATAACAACAACTTCTTTTATGTATTGTAGTATGGGGGTTTCTTCCAGATAAGTTTCCATTTTCACATGGGTATTCACTCTAGAAAAATCTTACATCCATCATGTAAGTCATTTATTATAGTGTACCATACAGGTGATATGGAATTGGCTGCTAGCATAAATGCTGTCAGTTCAAACCTTCTTGTCTGTTACATGGGATAAAGGCCTATCTGCTTCCATAAAGATTACAGCCAAGAAAACACTATGAAGCAGTTCTACTCTATAACACATAGGGTCTGTCTGTGTTGGTATTGACTTGTGAATAACAAGCTTCATTTTTGTGTTATGCTTTCTTCTCCTCAGCAGACTTGCCATCTTCATTTCGTAACCTAGATTTTCAAGTTATGAATCTGAGCCACTTTCTTATGTCTGTGTTAATCTCCAGGGATCTGAGGATCAAGGAAGAAGAGGGAGTTACTCACAACTACACTGTTCTTGACTCATTGGAAAGAGTAACCACTCTTTAATATTAGGCATCATTTCACACAGAGGATAAAACTGAGCTCTGAAAACTTAAGATCATGACCAAGATTACATAGCCAGTAAATAATGTGCCCATGGCTTTGAAACCATGTCTTGTTTTATCTATGTGTACAATGAACCTGAATTAATTAATTGACTAGACACTCTCCCCTCCCTCTCCCCATTTCCACAACATTCTGAACAAATGAGAATGGACGACATTACCAGAAAGATACTACTGAAAGAGTAAAATTCTCCAAGCAGCTGGGGGTTGTAAATCTTAGGGATGGAAATTAGTCTGGGGTCACGCTTATTTGTGGTCATTAGAAGTCCTTAAGGTTTCAGAAGGGCTCTTTGTTTGCTGAGCTGGCCACAGTTTTTCCAAAAGTGAAAGCCAATCTTTCATTTTATTTCATGTTGATTTGTTTTTTCTTAGCACAGTGAGGTAGTGTCTGAGAGAGAACTTGCATTTTTCTGAAAAAAAAAAAAAAAAAAGAAGAAATAGGAAAAATACTCCAAACATGGCAGAGAGCATAAATTGGTCTTTTTTACTGAAGGATATGTTTCCCCAAAGAACATCTAGCGTGATTGCAGCCATTTGGCAGCACACTGAAGATGTGGAATGTATAGCCATCCTGGGTCTAGAGGTCTGTCTCCTTGGGTTGCCAAGGGTTGTCACATTGCATGGGTGACTAGCAGTACTTTTCCCATGCCAGGACCTTGGACATTAACAAATAAAGAAAGCTTTCTTTTAATGAGGCAGCTGGTACCAGAGCTGCTGAACGTCAAGCCATGGCAACCAATAGAACTGTCAGAAACAGTCAACAAATGGCAGCCCTTTTCCAGAAACTTCCTGGAATCCCCTTGGAATTTAATCAGCCTCTCTTAGTCCAACAAAGAAGACCTCAACTCAGGGAAACTTTATGTCTGGGAGGCAACTTTTGGTTCCCATGTTTACTTTCAGAATGAAAAGTGAGGAACAGAGGTTTTAGAAAGCACAGTAGAAGTGGGGCTGGGCAGCAGCAGTTCACTTCTATAGTAGGCATGTATCCAGCTGAAGTGGAAGTATGAAAAATCACTGAGAATTTGGCCTGAATTCAGTACTTTAATACATATGGTCTTTGTTAGTGCATACAATAACGCTAGCTGGTAAGTAATCTTAACCACCATCATCAAAGCAGAGCAAAGAATTGCTGCAAGTCAAACTTCAGGAAGCTGACCTTGAACTTGGATCCAGATCTGTGTCACACCCGTGTATTTATCACTGTATCTTATAGCTTCATCACAGTGTAGAATAATAACTGACTTCCATGATTTCACTGGACTTCTTAATACATCAGTTCATGTTTTTTTTTTTTGTTTTGTTTTTTTAATTAAATGTTTTTATTTTGCATTGAGTGAAAGTTTACAGGGCACATCATCAGCTTCACATTCAACCATTCATATAGCTTGTTTCATTACATTGATTATTATCCCCGCTATATATCATCAGTTTACAGTGTTTCTCTCTATCCTCTTTAGCTTTTTTTTTTCTTGGATGGGGGGGGACTTGGCTTATTGGAATTTACAGTCTCGGCTTTTAGGGGAGGTTTTTACATTTGTCTGTGGATATCCAGGGCTCACGTATGAGATTACTAACAAGCATTACTGAATAATCAGATGAGGGACAGTTTGTTATGTCTACTAGGTAGCTAGAGTCTGATCCTCAGAGCCATCAGTTCATGTTTTAAGGAGCTAATATTTTAACAAGGGAATGACTGCTCCACTTTTTAAATCTTGTTAAGTGTTCATAGCTATTTTGTGCACAACAGAACAGAATCCTTACTACACTTGAACTAGTTGCTGCTGCCACTGTGTCAATCCATCTCTTTGGGGGATTTCCTCTTTTTTGTTGACCCTCCACTTTACCTAGCATGATGTCTTTGTCTAGGGACTGGTTCCTCCTGAAAATATGTCTGAAACATGAGAGAAAAAGTCTGCTATCGTGGCTTCTAAGGGGAAGGAATTCTGGCTGTACATCCTCCAACACAGATTAGTTTGTTCTTTTGGCAGTCCATGGTACTTTTAATATTCTGCTCCAATACCATAACTCAAATGCATCAATTCTTCTGTGGTCTTTCTTATTCACTGTCCAACTTTCACATAAATATGAGGTTGTTGACAATAGCATGACATGGGTCAGTCCCTAAACTTATGTCTTTGCTCTTCATCACTTTAAAGAGGTCTTGTGCAGCAGATTTGCCTGATACAATACATTGTTTGAGATCTTGTCTGCTGCTTCCGTGAGTGCTGATGGCCAATCCAAGCTAAATGAAGTCTTTGACAACTTCTATTGTTTCTCCATTTAACTTGATGTTTGTTATTTATTGGTTCAGTACTGAGAATTTTTTTCCCCTTCATATTAAGGTGCAACCCATACCGAAGGCTGTGGTCTTTGATCTTCATAAGTAAGTATTTTACTTTCAGCAAGCAAGGTTGTATCATATGAATATTACAGGTTGTTAATGAATCTTCCTCTAATCCTGATGCCACATTCTTCTTCATACAATTCATTTTTTCAGATTATGCACTCAGCATAAAGATTGAATGAGTAGCGTGAAAGAATACAACCTTGGCACACAACTTTCCTAATTTTAAACAATTCAGTGTTCCCTTGTTCTGTTCAAATAACGGTCTCTTTGTCTATATACAGGTTCCTCATGAGCACAATTAAGTGTTTTGGAACACTCATTCTCAGAAATGTTGTCAATAGTTTGCCATGAGCCACACAATTGAAAGTCTTTGTATAGTGAACAAGGCACGCAAAAACATCTTTCTAGTAGTCCTGATTAATTATCCAATCGTATACCTCATTCTGCATCCTCTGAGTCTAACTTGAACCAATAGCAGTTGCCTTTCAATGTACCGTTTGGAGTCCTTTGAGAATTGTTGGTAGCAGAATTTTACTGGCATACAATATTAATGATATTGTTTGATGATTTCCACATTCCACTGGATCACCTCTCATTGGAATAGTCACAAATATGTATCTCTGTCATGCAGATGGCCAGGTAGATGTCTTCAAATTTCTTGGCATAGATGAGTGAGTGTCTCTAGTGCTCCATCAGTTTGTTGAAAATTTTCAATTTTTATTCTACCGGACTCTTGTTCTTGGCCAATGCCTTCAGTGCACCTTGGACTTCTTCCTTTAATACCAATAGTTCTTGATCCTATACTAACACTTGCAGTGGTTGAACATTGACCATTTCCATCTCTGGTGTCGCTGCTCCTCTGGATAGGGTCTCACATTCCACTTGTGCTCTTCTCCCTTGATGGTCCTAGGGTCCTCTGTTTCTGGACTATAAGATTAACTACTCCTCTGTTTTTGTTACAAAACTTCTACCTTCACAATTGTGACAGTTGCAATTAGTCATGATAACAATTACTCACTATTGAGTCATAAGAATCTTATCTCCATCTCTTTTTATCAGACACATCCAGACAAGATGAAAACTATTCAGTGGGGACTCTATCTTCCTCTGCACACTCTTAAACTAAACTCCATTTTGAAAACTTGTAAGCCAGTCACTTTGTACATTTATTGCTCTGGTAGTGTAGTGGTTATGAATCGGGCTGCTAGCTTCAATGCTGGCAGTTCAAAACTACCAACCATTCCGTGGGAGAAAAATGAGGCTTTCTGCTCCTGTAAAGATTAACAGACTTAGATACTCTGTGCAGAGTCATTATGAGTCAGAACCGACTCCACAGTACTTAAAAACAACAACAACCACATTTTAGGTAGCCAGTGTCTAAGTTGCCTATCTTTCATGTATACAGAGGGGATAGCACTGGTACTTGATTTGAAAACTCCTTCCCTCTCTGTTGGTATTTTGAGTTATTATTTCTATGAGTATAGGTAAAGTTCATCAAACTGTAGCAATTTACTCTTGTTTCCTTTTGATATTTTCCTATAGGATGTTCTTAATGTCATCCCATACCTCTTCTGGTCTACAGTCTTCCATGTCTAATTCATCAATTCTATTCTTGAGAGTATCTTTAAATATAGGTGGGATATGTTCAAAGTCATATTTTGTCTTTCATGGACTTGTTTTAATTTTCTTCAGCTTCATCCTGAACTTACATATGATCGATTGATGGTCTGTTCCACGATCTACCCCAGGTCTTGTTTTGACTGATGATACGGAGCTTTCCTCTAGCCTTTTTCCACAGATGTAGCCAATTTGATTTCTGTGTATTCTGCCTGATGAGGTCCATGTGTATAGGTGTCTTTTATATATTGTTTCAAAAAGTTATTGCAATGAAGAAGTCATTCATCTTGCAAAGTACTATTATGCAATTTCCAACATTATTTTTATCACCAAGGCCACAGTTTCTATGAGTGACCCTACTTCTGTGTTTCACATTTTTGCATTCCAATTGCCAATATTTATCAATATATCTGGATGGCATATTTAATCAATTTCAGACCATGAAAGAAATGATACATTTGAGAAATGGTGTTGGAGGAGAATATTAAATGTACTACCAAAAGAACAAATAGATCTGTATTGGAAGAAGTACATCAAGAATGTTCCTTATAAGCTAATATGGCCATACTTTGTTTATCATACTTCGGATATATTATCGGGGAGGACCAATCTCTGGAAAAGGACATCATGCTTGGTAAAGTGGACAGTCAGCAAAACAGGAAGATCCCCAATGAGATGGATTGGCACAATGGCCTCAAGCGTAGCAATTATTGTGGGACAGGATGAGACAGTGTTTCGTTTTGTTGTTCATAGAAACACAGTGAGTTAGTACCTGCTCGACAGTACCTAACAACCACAGCATTAGCTGCCTCACCTAATATATTATTAAATGGAATTTAATATATAATTGTATTTCTTGGGTAGTGCAAAGCATTAATATGCTTAGCTGATCACTGAAAAAAAAAAAAAAAAGAATGTTTGAGTCCTCCCATCCAAATGCACCTTAGAAGGAAGCGCTTGCAGCAAGCCATTTCAAACCTTACTGAGTGCAGTTCTAGACTGCACACATGTGGTCACCATGAATTGCAGTGAACTGAATGACAACTTTTTATTTTCCGTAAACAGCTGCTTAGTGGCTATTGTTTGACTAGTTTCATTTTCTCTGTCAGCAAAGATTTCTTGAGCAAACAGGGTATGTTTAAAGGGGTTGTGGATGTAGCAATGAAAATGCAAACAAAGTTCCTGACCACATAGATCCTACATTCATGTGAGAGGAACATGAAAGCAAATATTTCTATAGTATACCTGATCCTCACTTATTAGCTCATCTGACATTTCACATTTATGACAAGAATAAAAATAATCTACTATCTAACTATTTTGTACATTACTGCTGTTCATTTGGTAGTAACTAGTGCCGAAGTATGAGTCTGTGATAGTTAAGGTTATGTGTCAACTTGACTGGGACATGATTTTCAGTGGTGTGACAAATACGTAATGACATAGTTTGGCAGTCATGTAATTATGTGCTTCGGCTGCTATGTGATCATGTCAGCATCCTCAAGTTTGTGATATGGTATAATGGTGTAATCACTTTCCATTTTCACATTCCATTGATTTTCACACAATGACTTTGCCTTTGGAGCCTTGTTGATAAATGAGGAGTGGGCATACAACAATAGCACTAACTGCATTGAAGAGAAGAAATCAAACTGAGTCGAATAGGAAAGACTGAAGGGAGACAAGGGAGAGCTCTCTGAGGCATGAACTTTTCAGCAGAGTCCTGAATGAAATGAGGGTGTACATGCAGAAAGGCCCATCAACATTGCATAAGTCAACTTTCCTAGCCACAGCTGCTATAATGGATGCAATTAAGTTACAGGATTTCTTTTTCTCTTACTTCCAGAAGTTCAGATTCATAGCACTAGCCCTAGGAGAAGACTCTCTTCCTATTGGCTCTGGGAAAAAGCCTTTGTTTCAGTCGCTGAAGCTCTACTTCCTTAGTTTCTTGGCAGTCTTCATGTGGCATCTATCTTCTCCCATTTGTCCTCCTTTCTGCATCTACTCTGCTTTTTTTTTTTCATAACTCAGAAGTGATTAGGTTTAGGACACACCATGCACTGATAGAGCCTCACTGATATAACAACAACAAAAACACATCCAAATAGTTTGGATGGGTGCAATTCAGTCCATGACAGGAAGCTTGAAAAACTTAAGAGTCTTGCTGTGGCACTGTAGGATAAACACTGGACTGCTAAACACAAAGTTGGAAGTTCAAATCCACCAGCCACTCCTCAGAAACCTTATGCAGGGTCGCTATGAGTTGTAACCAACTTGATGGCTCTTAGCAACAACAACAACATTATTTTGACCTTCAAAAGGTTTTCAAAGCCTTACTCTATTTTGAGGAATCTTTCTTCAGTGCCTGAGGCTCTGGAAGCCATGCTACTATATCACTCTATTGATATAAAACAAATAGAATCATCTAAAGCACCCCAGAGTGTTACACTGACATGAGTTTAACCTGATGAGTGGAGAAAATCCTTGTAACATTCATTATTCTAAAATAGGATCTGTCACACTTAATTTTTGTGAAGAGTCAGGTAACAAATATCTTAGGCTTTCGAGGCCCTATGATTTCTGTCATAACTATTCTACTCTGCTATTATAGCATGAAAGTATCCATGGACAGTAATTGAACAAATAAACTTCGCTGGCATCCAATAAATCTTTACTTACCAAAGTCAGCAGTAGGCAAGTTTTAACCCATGGGTCTAGTTTGTCCACTCCTGCTACCTGAGGTCCAGGTTACTTTCATGTGAGGTGTGAGTTCAATCACCTCATTTGTCAGTGGAAATTTGCCAGTTGCTATGATGGTGGTTTAAACCCACCATCCACTCCTTGGAAGTTCTATACTGGGTTGCTGTGAATCGGAACTGACACAATGGCAGTGAACAGCAGCAACCACATGATGTTGAACAGGTTTCATTGGAACTTCTAACCTAAAATGGATTAGAAAGAAAAGCTTGGCAACCTACTTATGACAATTGTATTGTTGTTAAGTGCTGTTGACCCATAACGACTATGTAGAGTGTTTCTGAGGACTGGCTGGTGACCTTGAACCATTGACCTTGCATTTCAAACCGACCTTGCAGTACAATACATTAGCTAAAAGCACCACACCAGGACTCCACTTCTGAGAATCTTCTCCACTTTTGCAAATAATCTCGTGGAAATCCTATGGAGCAAACCCATCTGATCTGTAACTGATAATGGCCTGGCAGTGTTTCATTCCGTTCATTATGCATGGGGTTGCCATGAGCTGGGAACTCAACCAGAGCAAACAACAACAATAACAGCATCTAAGGCCTATATCGATGCTTGTTTTGTTGTTGTTAGGTGCCATTGAGTCAGGACTTACCCATAGCGACCCTATGCATAACAGAATGAAACACTGCCTGGTCCTGGGACAACCTAACAATTGTTGCTACGCTTGAGCCCATTGATGCTGCCATTTTGCCAATCCATCTTGTTGGGGGTCTTCCTCTTTTTCTCTGACCTTCCACCTTACCAAACATGATATTCTTCTCCAGTGACTGGTCCTTCTTGACAATATGTCCGAAGTTTGAGTGATGAAGTTTGGCCAGCCTGGCTTCCAAAGAATACTCTGGCTGTACTTAATGCAACACAGATCTGTTGGTTCTTTTGGCAGCCCATGGCACTTTCAATATTCTCCTCCAACATCATAACTCAAAGGCATCAATTCTTCTATGGTCTTCCTTCTTGACTGTTCAACTTTTGCATGCATATGAAGTTATTCTATATTGGTATTTTCAATATGGATGCTTGCCTCTCAGGAAAAATGGCCCACTATTAGGCTGCATGGTTTCTTTCTGTCCTCTTCTTACTGGTTTTCTGTCTCAGTCTTCACCTGCTTGAGGTCAACCATGACTGCTTGCTTCCTACATCAGAACCTTTCACAGCTCCTCGTATGGTTCTTTGTCTATGCTGTTTGTGGGCTGCTAAATCCACTATTAAGAGTAACTAGGAGGTGCCAATGGACTGTAAGGTCTGCTTGAATTGCAAGGTTGGAAGTTCAAACCCACCAGCTGTTCCTTGTATACCCTATATAGGGTCGCTGTGAAAGGAACTCTGGTAGCGTAGTGGTTACGAATCAGACTGTTAACCTCAAGGCCAGCAGTTCAAAACTACCAGCTGTTCTGCAGGAGAAAGATGAGCCTTTCTGCTCCCGTACAGATTTACAGCCTCGGAAACCTCATACAGGGTTGCTATGAGTCAGAACCGACTCCATAGCACATAACCACCACCACCATAAATTGAAACCAACTCAATAACACTTAACAACAACAACAGATTATCAGTTAGAGAAAATAAGTAAACTGAAAGTTGTAGGTTAACCCTAAGGTAAGAGGATAAATCTTATGAAAAATATTCTGGAGCCTCTGAAGTCTATGTATTTTTCTTTTCTTTTCTATATTCTCAGCTATACCCATGGGATTTTGAACAAGATCAAAGATGTGAGGTTATAGAGTACAAACCCAATTAATGTGGTGGTGATGGTGTGCTGTGGAGTCGGTTCTGACTCATAGCAACCCTGCATAGGGTTTCTGAGGCTATAAAGTTTATGGAAGCAGAAAGTCCCATCTTTCTGTGGGACATTTGTTAGTTTTGAACTACTGACCTCGAGGTTAACAGCCTGACTTGTAACCACTACGCTATCAGAGAATGTTGATGTTATTAGGTGCCATCGAGTTGGTGCTGACTCATAGTGACCTTTATGCACAGGAGAACGAAGCACTGCCAGATCCTGGGCCAACCTCACTATTGTTGCCACGCTTGAGTTCATTGATACTTCCACTTCGTCAATCCATCTCGCTGGGGGTCTTCCTCTTGTTCCTTGACCCTCCACCATACCAAATATGATATCCTTCTCCAACGACTGGTCCCTCCTGACAATATGTCTGAAGTACGAGAGATGAAGTTTGGCCACCTTGGCCTCCAAGGAACACTCTGGCTGCACTTCTTCCAACACAGATCTATTGGTTCTTTTGGCAGCCCATGGCACTTTCAATATTCTCCTCCAACACCACA
The DNA here is from genome assembly GCF_000296735.1 of Chrysochloris asiatica. Taxonomy (NCBI): domain Eukaryota; kingdom Metazoa; phylum Chordata; class Mammalia; order Afrosoricida; family Chrysochloridae; genus Chrysochloris; species Chrysochloris asiatica. The sequence goes on along the minus strand of NW_006408810.1, from coordinate 2,384,209 downwards.
ACTCAAATGAATCAATTCTTCTATGGTCTTCCTAATTTACTGTCCAACTTTCACAAGCATATGAGGTTACTGAAAATACCATGGCTTGGGTAAGGCACACCTTAGTCCTCAAGCTGACATCTTTGCTTTTCAACACTTTATAAAGGTCGTGTGCAGCAGATTTGCCTAATGCAATACATCGTTTGATTTCTTGACTGCTGCTTCCATGAGTGTTGATAGTTGGTCCAAGAAGAATGAAGTCCTTGCCAACTTCAATCTTTTCTCCATTGATAAGAATGTTGTTTACTGGTTAAGTGGTGAGGATTTTTGTTTTCTTTACATTGAGATGTAATCCATACCAAAAGCTGTGGTCTTTGATTTTCATCAGTAAATATTTTAAGTCTTCTTCACTTTCAGCAAGCAAGGTTGTATCATCTGCATATCGCAGGTTGTTAATGAGTCTTCCTCCAATCCTGATGCCATGTTTTTCTTCATAGAACCCAGCTTCTCGTATTATTTGCTCAGCATTCAGGTTGAATAAATATGGTGAAAGAATACAACTCTGTCATACACCTTTCTTAATCTCTTAATTTTAAACCATCCAGCATGTCCCTGTTTTGTTCAAACAACTGCTTCTTGGCCATGTACAGATTCCTCATGAGCAGAGAATGGTAGCCTTTTAAAATATGATTAATAAAGCCTGCAATAACTCCCATGAGAACAAAACAAATACCCATTAATAGGTTATTACTCCACTGTCATCCAGTCAATTCCAACTCAGATTAACTGTGTAGGACAGACTAGAACTGCTTTATACAGTTTCCTAAACTGTCATCATTACAAAAGCAGACTGGATTCTCCTGGATTTAAACCACCAAGCTGTCAGTTCGCAGCTGAGTGCTTAATCAGTGCACCACCAGGGGTCCTTAATGAGTTACTACTGTGAAGGTCTTGAGTTTCCAGTACACAGTACTTTCTCCAATACTTCCTTTGGCACAGATTGGAAATTGGGATTTTCAAGATAATCCTTAGGATCTCAGGGCCTGGAGTGGCACCTGACTCTACCCTTGGGAATTTGGTTGGGGTTTAATTAGACTCTATTTGGGTGACCCAGAGGGTCCCATTGTATTTGACCAAGCATTGGTCAAATATGGTAGCCCTGGAAGGAATATTAATTTCTCTAAATGATGTGGTTGACAGTCCAGTGCTTATCATAGTAAATCACCATGCTCTCCTGGGGTGGCACTGTAGGATAAGCTCTGGACCACATGCTTGGTTTGAACCACAAGGTTGGCAGTTTAAACTCACTGACTGCTCTTTGTAAACTTTATACAGGGTTGTTATGGTTAGAACTGACTCAATGGCACTTAACAACTACATATTATAAAACAAATCAAAGACACAAACAAAAACAAACCTGTTGCTGTGAAAACTGTTTCAACTTTTATTGATCACATGTGTTTCAGGGTTGAACTGAGCTCCATAGGGTTTTTTTCACTGTGATCTTTATGGATAGGAGCTCTGGTAGTATCGTGGTTATGAGTCAGGCTGCTAATCTCATGGTCAACAATTGGAAACTACCAGCTGTTTCATGGGAGAATATTGAAGCTTTCTGCTCTCGTAAATATTTACAGCCTCAGAAACCTTATAAAGGTCGCTACGAGTCGGAACTGACTCCACAGCACATCACCACCACCACAAATCTTTATGGAAGTAAGTTATTAGGTCTGTTCTCCACAGTTGGATGAGTTTGAACTGCCAATCTTACAGTGAGTACTCAAGGCCAGACAGTTTGTGCCACACAGGGACTTGTCTCCATTGTAAAATTATGGTAATTTGTTTCTATTTGTCCTTTTTTTCATATCCCTTCCTGCCTCTGAACTTTGTCCCTTGGTAAATGCTGCCTTTCAGATATTCTATGATTGATTATTCTAAGAATTGCATATTTCCCTGGTGCCATTTTGTGTGGTGCTGTGGGTTAATGTGCCAGACTGCAAAGCCATTTGAACTGCAAGGTTGGTGGTTCAAGCTCACCAGCTGCTCCTTAACCCTATACAAGGTCACTATGGGTCAGAATCAACTCAACGGCACTTAACAAGAACAACAACAACAAATTTTTCACCTTACAGGCATGTTAATTGTTTACTAAAAGTTTAAACACGTGGAGTTGAATTCAGTTCCAAGACTTGGGATTCCACCAGTCTCTATCAGAACAATAAGAATGGTCTTGCTTTGCTTTTGAGGTTTTTTGTTTTTTTTTTTTCTCACATTTTTCTCCCACTCTACCTATCCAGGACCTTTTATTTAATCTCAAACAAAATGGTCGGTAGTGGTAGTTGGACATCATCTTGTTTTTCTAGTCCTAGAGTAACACAGACTGAGGTTTGCAAGGTCCATTTGTCCTTTGGATTAATTATTTCTGGAAATGCAGCTCTTCCTTTGCATATGATACCCTTTATCTTTGTATTCCAGCACCCAATACATTGGCCCAGACTCAGTAGGCAATGTGTTGTTGAGTGGATGTGTGATAGGAAGACAGGCAGAGAATGTAGACTTATCAGTACTAACCTGACTGTTGCAGACCGTGTAAGATTAGTCAGAGGTTCGAGGCCCTCTAGGGCTGAGTGTAACAAATGAGGCCACTGGCAGTTAATGGAAAATTGCTTTCATCTTACTATTCAGGTATATATATTAAATTAATACACTGGAGCCTTTGAAAATCCACAGATAAATGTGATATTTTCCTAAAGCCAAG
>NW_006408810.1:2373660-2380060 GCF_000296735.1 Chrysochloris asiatica | reverse complement strand
AAAACAATCTGCTATTAACTGCCAAGTGGCTTCATTTGTTACACTCGGGCCTATAGGGCCTTGAACCTCTGACCAGTCTTACACGGTCCGCAACACCTGACCTCTGGCCTTGTCCTGGAAGCTGTTAAGTCCCATAAAGTCAGTTATGACTCATAGTGACCCTGTATATATAAGGTTACTGAGGAGAAGCTGGTGGGTTTGAAGCACAAATCTTGCAGTTAAAAGAACAAGGCTTATGCTATAACACCACATCAGGACTCCTATAAGTTTTAAAATTAATCCCTGAAATTTTCTTCCTTTGTTTTCATTAACTCCACTTATTCTTTTCTCCTATAGTGCAAATAAATCAGGAGTCCTGGTGTGGTACTGCAAGATAATGCACTGGACTGTAAGGTTGGTTTGATTCACAAAGTTCATGGTTCAAATTTACCAGCTGCTTCTCGAAAACCCTATACAGGTTCACTATGAGTCAGAACTGATTCCATGGCACTTAGCAACAGTAACAACAGTCTTGTTTCTTAGTTTTTAGATTAGCAGGAAATCAAAACACTACATTCTTTAGAATAGATAATGTAAGCATGGTGATTTACTTATACATCCTATTAAGGGGGTTAGAGGAGTAGAAAGTGGAAAGCAGGAGGGACTTTACCACTTTCAATCAGATTCGAAGGAGCTCTGGTAGCGTAGTGGTTATGAGTCGGGCTGCTAACCTCAAGGTCAGCAGTTCGAAACTACCAGCCATCCCGTGGGAGAAAGATGAGGCTTTCTGCTCCTGTAAAGATTTACAGCCTCGGAAACCCTGTACAGGGTCACTATGAGTCACAACCGATGCCACGGCACAGCACCCCCACCAACCCCCTACCTGGCAGATAATGCTCAGAAACTTGCTGCCTGATGAGACCATCTCTGTACAAGGCATTAGTGAAGGCATTAGAGAGCCAGACTTGGAAATCTACGTCTAATGATCTGCCATCAATAACCCTGTGGATCACAATGATCTGCTTTATAACTGATTATGGGTATGGTGCAGAACTTGCCAGTGTTTTGGTCTGTTGTGCATGGGGTCTTTGAGTCAGGGACTGACTCGAAGGCAGCTCACAACAACATACACAGAAACTATGGCTGAGAAGAGTGAGCTACTGGTCAATGATTATTCAATTAATGTGAGATATCTGGGATTCAAATCCACATGTGTGAGCTTCAGTTTCTGTGTGTGGATACATGTATGAGTGTGTATGCCCTTGATGTGCAATAACATAATATGGAGAATGTTATTGTTGTTAAATGCTATGGAGTGAGTTCCTACTCATAGAGACCCTGTACAGGGTTTCCAAGAATCAAATGGTGGGTTTGAACTGCTTACTTTATGGTTGGCATTCCAGTGCTTACCTTAAAGTGCCACACCAGAAGTCCAATATGAAGAATGGAGTTGGTGGTGTTGGTGTACCATGTAATCAGTTCCAATTCATAGGCAGCCTGAATAGAGTTCTGAGGCTGTAAATCTTTACAGCAGCAGACAGTCTCATCTTTCTCCCTAAAAACAGCTAGTAGTTTCAAACTGCTGACCTTGAGGTTATCAGCCCAACTTGTAACTGCTACATGACCAGAGCTCTTTAATATGGAGAATAGGGCAAATAAAACAGGCATTTCTAAGTCTATAGAATCATTTTATAACAGATGTTGTTATGTGCTGTGGAGTTGGTTCTGACTCATAGTGGCCCTGCACAGGGTTTCCGGGGCTGTAAATCTTTATGGTAGCAGAAAGCCTCATCTTTCTTCTGCGGAACAGCTGGTAGTTTTGAACTGCTGACCTTGAGGTTCATAGCCCGATTTGTAACCACTACATTACCAGAGCTCCTTATTTTATAACAGTATACTTTATAAAATTCTAGGTTCTCCAAACTGTTTCTATTAGCGTTTTCTATAGCATTTTGCTGTTAGAAGTAAGCTTTAAGTGTGTTTCCCAAATACCAAAGTTTTGGTTTTTTAAAAAAAGGTCCATTTCGACTCTATTTTCTGCATATCATTCACATTCTATGTCCCTAAATGAACCTCATCCTTGCTGGGCACCAGAGGTTGGTTCCTGGAGGGGAGCAAACTATAATTTCAGACCCTTATCAAAGTCCTCACTTTTGATTTCTTTATAACAGGGGGAAAACACACACAAAAAAATAAAAACAAAAAATAATATGCTGCTGTATCATTTTATTCAGCCATATCATTGTTATTTAAAGTCGTGAAATCAATGGTTTTTCTTAAAATAAAAAAATATAAATTCTAGTCTAGTAAAATCAGCATATTTTTTCGCCATTTCTTTTTGTTAACATTTAATAACAGCACTAAGTAAGTCTCCAACGAATGATTGAACCCAACCCTATTCTTGACAAATTGAATGTACAGCTTACTTGGCAGGTTACAAAAGAAAAATAAAATCAACTTTCATTGTACAGTTACATCACGGTCCTCTCGAAAGAGGTTGGATACTGAGTTGAGTTCAAAGTTTTTATTTTGTTCTGTTTTTGAAGCTCCATGCTAGGCTATATGTGATTGAAGGGTGGAGATGAGGAGGGCGTGGCTAGGAGGAGGGAGTTGTTGTTAGGTGCCATCGAGTTGGTACCGACTCATAGCGACCTTATGCACAACAGAACGAAATACTGCCTGAGCCTGGGCCAACTTCACTATTGTTTCCACGCTGTTGCCGCTTTGTCAGTCCATCTCACAGGGGGTCTTCCTCTTTTTCCATGTTCCAATTATTAATGGATGTTTACAGCTGTTTCTTTTCATTTTGAGTTGTGCCTCATCAGCAAATGAAGGTCCCGAGGGCTTTACTCCCATGGGCTTTACTCCATTCACGTCATCACAGTCAACTCTACTTTGAGGTGGAAGCTCTTTCCCAGTCGTATTTTGATTGCCTTCCAACCTGAGGGGCTCATTTCCTGGTACTATATCTGACAGTGTTTCTCTGCTATTCATAAGGTTTTTCAGTGACTAAACATTTGGAAGTAGTTCGTCACTCATTCCTAGTCTGTCTTTGTCTGGAAGCTCATCTGAAACCTATCTACCAAGGGTGACCCTGCTGATATTTAAAATACCGGTGGCATAGCTTTCAGAATCACAGCAACTCACAAGCCACCACAGTATGACAAACTGACAGAGAGAGAGAGAACGGAAAAAAAGTAGACCTTAAAAGGTTTACAATCGAGAAGGGGAAACAGACGTTTAAGCACACTAATGTCATGTTGCTGTTAAGTGCCACAAGTTGGTCCCAACTCATAGCGACACTACATAGGGTTTCTGATGAGAAGCTGGTAGGTTTGAAGTGCCCAACTTGTGGTTAGCAGTCCAGTGCTTATCCTAGAGTGCCACACCAGGACTCCATATCTCCTATAAATACAAATGTAGTTGTTTGAGATATGTTACTTCTATGTAAAGATGAATACTCAGGGTCAGTTTTAACCACAAGATAGCCAATTCAAACCCACTAGTTGTTCCTCAGAAACCCTATACAGGGTCGCTGTGAGTCGGAACTGACTCTATAGCACTTAACAATAACACTTACTATTGGGAGTCCTGGTATGGCATATTACACTCCAAAAATTAATTTATTAATTTATTAATTTATTCATTCATTAATGAGTGGTGTGCTAACTACAAGGTTGATGGTTCAAACCCACCAGCCGCTGCTTGAAAACTCTATATAGCGTCACTGTGAGTCAGAACTGACTCTGGCACTTAACAACAAGACTTGGCAACGAGACAGCCCTGAAGCATGGTGATTTTATATTATCTTGCCCTGAGCCATCTTTATGATTACTGATATGCAGCAGTATGTTGTCTACTGTGTATCTTTAGTCTCTTCTGAGGTAGGGAGTTTACCTTGCAGCTCTCTATCAGATAATATTCTGTTTTTCTATGAAGGATTTTCACTGGCAAATTTTCATGGGCATATCCACATCCTAGTCTATCTTAGTCTGTAAGCTCCATTAAAATGTCTTCATTATGGGTCATCATGGTGGCATTTGAAACTCTGGAACATACAAGCTACGATAGTACAGAAAACTGAAAGATAAGTGATGGTGACTACCCATTGGGGAATGTTGTTTTTGTTGTTAGGAGTCATTGAGCTGCCTCCAACTCATAGTAACCCTATGCATGTTGTTGTTGTTAAGTGCCATCGAGTCGGTTCCGACCCATAGCGACCCTGTTGTATAGGGTTTCCAAGGGTGTAAATCTTTACGGGAGTAGAAAGCCTCATCTTTCTCCCGCGGAGCAGCTGGTAGTTTCGAACCACTGACCTTAAGGTTCGCAGCCCGATTCGTAACCACTATGCTACCAGAGCTCCTTAAAAACTGCTCAGTACTGTGCCATCTGGAAATTGTTGTTATGTTTGAGTCCATTATTGAAGCCACTGCATCAATTCATCTTGCTGATGGTCTTCCTCTACTCTGCTGCCCCTCTACTTTACTAAGTACAATGCACTTTTCCGGGAACTAGGCCTTCCAGATATAACATGTTCAAAAGTATGTGAGACAACATCTTGCCAACCTTGTTTCTAAAGAGCATTCTGACTTCCCTCTTCCAAGACATATTTGTTTGTTCAGATTTGTTAGGCAGTCTGTGATACTTTTAATATTCTTCTCCACCACCATAATTCAAATGCATCAGTTGTTTCTCATTCATTGCCCAGATTTCACATGCATATAAAGTGATTGAAAATATCATGGCTTGGGTCAGGCTCACCTTAGTCCTCAAAGTGATGTTTTTGCTCTTTAACACTTTTAAAAGGTTGTTTGCAGCAGTTTGCCTAATGCAGTACTTCCTTTCATCTCTTGACTGCTGTTTCAATGAACATTGGTTGTGGGTCCAAGTAAAATAACAGCTTCACTCTTTTCTACATTTATCATGATGTTGTTTACTGGTCTCATTTGCTCATCATACAGACTGAATAAGTATGGTGAAAACATACCACCCTGACACACACCTTTACTGATTTTAAAACCTTGAGAAATAGAAATGGTGAATTCCTATATAAGGATCTAGAAGGCTCATTGAATAATTTGCCAAGAAAATAATGGCTTAGCAATGTTTTGAAATATGTGTAAGAATTTTCTAGGGATATAAAGGTAGGTAGGAGTCCCTGAGTAACATAAAATGGCACTGTACAGGCTGCTAATCAAAAGGTTCAAGTTTATCCAGAGACACCTCAGAAGGATGATCTGTCACACTACTTAAAACAAACAAACAAACAAAATCAGTCATGGAAAAGCCCGTGGATCACCATTCTACTTTGATACTCCTGGATCCACCATGGGTCCAAATTGACTTGAAGGCAAGGGATAATATACAGGTTTGGGGGGAGTATAAAGCAGATGGAATTGGTGGTATGAAGTACTTGGATATGCAATAGTGGCGTGTGTGAGGAAAGAGCAATGAAATTGAATAATGTTGCATTAGCACATGCAAGAGAAAGTATGGTAGGATGTTGAGCTGATAAATAAGAGATGGGAAAGACAAAACAAAACAGGTGAATGAATATTGAAGTGGGATAAAAGTAGATAAAACAGTAAAATACTTGAATGCCTAGGACTTATATTAAAGCTTCACTTACAGCAGTTCATTAAATCTGAGTGATTTAACTAAATAACCCATTAAAAAATCTTAAAACATTTTTAATTAATTTCAAAAGGCACAGTAAATGCATTCCCATATTCCCTATCCAAATATTAATCCCTACTCATTGTTGCTAAGTCTCAGAATAAACACAGATACCTTAAATCCTGGATTGTTGAAGTTAACATTCTTTCCTAGAAGAAGAACAGGAAAAAAAAAGCAAAAGTAAAACGCTTCAACACTATTAAATCCTAAGTCTAATTAAAATTAGGAGCAGATTTAAATTAATATCCAGAAATAAGCCAACAGCTCATAGGAATGAATATGAATATTAGGAAATGGTTATTTTTTTCCAGCAAATATCACTTCTACTTTCCAAACACAGCTGCTTCAGACAATTGTTGGTGAAGCAAGACGTCATTACTGTAGTCACTTAGGGAAAGAACTTAGTAAAGTTATTCAAATTCTGGACTTTGTTTCAAAATCTATCTTTGAAGTTCTCAGAAATAAAGATACGTTTCTGGTGAAATCTTGAAAGTTTTCTTTATGTGTGTTGTTGTCATTTTTCTGACTCATAGGAACCCTGTCTAGGATTTCCAAGAGGGGTTGGTTGTCGGGGTTTTCCCTCGACATAGTTGTCACGAGTGTTTGGTTCACGAGGAGGGGAGATCCAGCGGCAATAGGGATAGCGAAAGAATACACAGACAAACAGAAGAAGGGAGACAATGAGGCACCCCAAAGCCAGGGTGGATACATCACTGGTGGGCAGGCTTGGGACTACAGGCATCAT
>NW_006408810.1:2354659-2373070 GCF_000296735.1 Chrysochloris asiatica | reverse complement strand
TCATGTTTGGAATTAAATAAATATGACTAAACAAATTGATGAAAAACAATCTGCTATTAACTGCCAAGTGGCTTCATTTGTTACACTCGGGCCTATAGGGCCTTGAACCTCTGCACGGTCTCCAACAGTTGGTGGGTTTGAATTGCTGACCTTATCCTACAATGCCAAATCAGGACTCACACAAATTTCTTTTTTTTTTTTTTTTTTAAAGATTTAAGATATGCATCAACCTGGAAGGAATTTTAAGTAAAATTGATCCTTTTTATCATTAAGACCTGCCTCCTTTGCAAGGCTACAGAGTCCTTGGATGGCACAAGCAGCCAAACATTGAACTACTAGATAAACAGCTGGCAGTTAGAACTCACCCTGAGATGCCTCACAAGGCAGTCCTGGTGATAGGCTCCCCAAAGGTCACAGTCTTGAAAACCCTACAGAGCAGTTCTCTGCACATGTGGAGTCACCATGAGTTGGAATCCACCCCACTGCACTTCACAATACCATTGTAATCATAGAGTCCAGAGGCTGTCTTTGATTGACAAATTGGAATTGCTTCCAAGAGTTCCAAAGCCTAAATATCTCCTCTCAGGGCTCATTCATCATCTTGCTCCCTCACTACCATGAGTCAATTCTGAATCATAGCAACTCTCTACAACAGAGCAGAACTGCTTCTTAGGGATGAGACCACATCTTAACACTGCTTTCCTGTCGGTTTGTCGTACTGTGGTGGCTTGTGTGCTGCTGGGATTCTGGAAGCTATGCCAGAATAGCTATACCAGCAGGGTACACCCATGGTAGACAGATTTCCAATGAGCTTCCAGACTAAGATTGTTGTTGTTGTCAGGTGCCATCGAGTCAGAACCAACTCATAGCGACCCCATGCACAGCAGAATGAAACAATGTCTGATCCTGGGCCAACCTCACTACCGCCGCCACACTTGATGCCATCAATGATGCCACCTGGCTGATCCATCTCGTTGGGGGTCTTCCTCTTTTTCTCTGACCCTCCACCTTACCCAGCATGACATCCTTCTCCAGCGACTGTTCTCTCCGGACAATGTGTCCAAAGTATGAGAGACAAAGCCTAGCCATCTTGGCCTCCAAGGAGCACTCTGGTTGCACTTCTTCCAAAACAGATCTATTGGTTCTTTTGGCAGTCCATGGCATTTTCACTATTCTCCTCCAACACCACAACTCAAAGGCATCAATTAGTCTATGATCTTCCTTATTCACTGTCCAGCTTTTGCATCCATATGACGTTATTGAAAATACCATGGCTTGGGTCAGGCAAACATTGGTCCTCAAGCTGACATCTCTGCTCTTCAACACTTTAAAAAGTTCCTGTGCAGCAGATTTGCCCAGTGCAATACGTCATCTGATCTCTTGACTGCTGCTTCCGCGAGTGTTGATAGTTGATCCAAGAAGAATGAAGTCCTTTACAACCTCAATCTCTTCTCCATTGATAAGAATGCTGTTTATTGGTCCAGTGGTGAGGACTAGGAAAAAGGAGAGATGGACTACTCTGAATATTTAGTCACCGAAAACCTTATGAATAGCAGTGAAACACTGCCAGGTAGTAGCAGAATATTGAATATTGAAACATGACAAAGAGCACCAGAGTATTTATTGTTAGAGATAGTGCCTGAACATGATCTTCTCAGATTGGAAGTCACTCAATATACTACTGGGGAAGAGCTGCCTACTCAGAAAAGCGTTGACCATGATGGTGCAAATGGAATAAAGCTTTTGGGACCTTTGTTTGCTGATGGAGCACAACTCATAATGAGGAGAAACTGCTATGTTTTTGTTGTTAAGTGCCATCAAGTTGATTCCAACCCATAGCGACCCTGTATCGGGTTTCCAAGAGAAGCTGGTGAACTTGAACTGCAGACCTTGCAGTTCAAATGGCTTTGCAGTCTGGTGCATTAATCCACAGCACCACACCAGGACTCTGTAGAAACAGCTATTTGTTGCTGTTAAGTGCCTGAGTCATTTCCAACCCATAGTGACCCTGAACAGGGTTTCCAAGGCTATAAATCTTTGCAGGAGCAGAAAGCCTCATCCTTCTCCCATGGAGTGGCTGGTAGTTTCGAACTGTTGACCTTAAGGTTTGCAGCCTGATTTGTAACCACTACAGTACCAGAGCTCCAGCTATAGACATCTGTGAATAATTGGTGGCAGCAGCAATGGGCTTAAGTGAAGCAATGATTGTGAGATTGGTTCAGGACCAGGGAGTGATTCATTCTGCTGTGCACCTAACAACAACAACAACAATATGTCTTTTCTTGAGCAGACAGCCTCAGAGTGACTGGAAGATTCAAACTGCCAACCTGATAGTTAGCAGTCCAGTGCTTAAATCTCTGTGCCATCAGGGATCCCTCTTAGTTCCCTAGCGCTGCTGTAATAAACATACCTCAAGGGGTGGCTTTAAAGAGCAGACTTTTATTTCTCACTGTCTTATCCATGTAGATCCCTTCCTTGTTGGTAGCCCTGGGCATTCTTGACTTCTTGATGGTCCTCACAAGTGCTGTTCCTTCTGTCTTTCTTCCTGTGGGCTGTGGGTCTAAGAACTGTTCTTATCACTCAGACTTGATTAGGTTAGGACACACCCTACCCCCGTATGACCCCATTAACAGCAGAAAGAAAACCCTCCTATACTATGGATGTATTCCAAGCAGGAATACATCCATAGTATAGGAATTCCAACCCATATTTTGGGGGTACTCAATTCAATCCCTAAGAGAAGGTCTCAGACCTCTCATCTATAAAACGGAGTGAGCATTTTCATGGGCATGACTTGATGTGGCACACGGCAAAAAGAAACCCCAGCCTCTTGGTGCCCAATTCATCCTTGTGTTCATTTTATTGACGACTGCTCCTGGGAGAACCTCTGCAAGATTCTCAGGCAGTTAGGTGCCTCTTCTGTTTGCTTCTCCTACATAGGTGACCCTCCTCCATTTGGCTGTGGTCATTGAATAAAGGACCCAGGCCTGGGTTTTTTTTTGTTTTTTTGTTTTTTTCTTCAAAGTGGAGTTTGAAACCTGGCATAAAGTCCTTGTTTCTGAAATGATTATTGAATTCAATTGCCTGCAATTGCCAGAGGTCAATCATGCTGAGTTCTATGTGAGTGGTCTTTTGGGTTCCCTCTTGGCAACCCTGAGCAGCTTAACTAAGCTCTGCAGGGGCCCCAGCTCAGTTAATTTCCTTCCTTGATCTGCAGGCATGTGAAAGTGGATTGCAGGACCACAGTTGTTCAGAGAAAGCGCCTTGGATTGCCAGCATGAAGCAGAAGGCATACACAGGGACTGCTCCACAGGCCAATCCTACAGTCCTGTGAGGATTTCCACCTCTGAAGCTGTAGGTCGCTGTGCTAACCATTTTTCAAAGCTCCTTGCAGGAGAAAGAGTCTATTTTAGGCAACATGGACTTTGATCACACTTCAAACATACCATTCCTAGGAAGAAGAGAAGCTGAAGGTCTTTTCCTCAAAAGTTTTCCCACTCCCCTCTCTTTATCAATCCAGTATCTCCTTGCTGGAGGAGGAGCTAGGATCAGCATAGGTCTTACTTTAACACTTGGAAGTGCTCCCAAATGTCTAAGGACCAAAATGTATTGTTCAATCCTTTGACTTCACACCCCAGGTGAGTCACTTTTGGCATCAGGATACTTAAGTGTCCTTTTCCCTCCATGGCAAGATAAATGAACATCAGTCCCACATGTTACTCTTTATATTCTTCCTAGTATCTGAAACCCATACTAACTCCTCCCTTTATAGTACAAACCATTCTAGATGCTAAAAGCATTAGGTTAGCTTGACTGCTAACCACAAAGGCTGATGCTTCTAACTCATCCAGCAGTACCTGGGAAATTTGACTTGGCAATCTGCTTTCATTAAGATGACAGCTAAGACAGCCCAATGAAGCAATTCTACTCTGTAACACTGCTGCTCTGAATTAGTAATACAACTCTATGGATGGTAACTAACAACATGTGATCCCCCTCCTTCTACACTTCCGATGTGAACATAGTGAGGGGAAGAATACACTGGTATTACAATTAAACTGAAATGCTTATACCCACAAGAAAGGCATATAGCGAACATTGTGGCGGATTTTTTACCTTGCATGTGGGAGACCCAGGTGAGATTCTCAGCCAATGTTCCTCACACATAGCCACCATCTCTCTGTCAGTGAAGATTTGCTTGTTGTTGTGATGCTGAATGGAGTCCTGGTGTGGTGCTATAGGATAAACACTGGATTGCTAACCATCAGGTCAGTGGTTCAAACCCACCAGCTAATTCTCAGAAATCCTGTACAGAGTCACTGTGAGTGGGAACGGACTCAATGTTACTTAACAACAACAATATGATGCTGAATGGGTTTCACTGGGTCTTCCAGACTAAGATGGTCCATGAAGAAAGGCCTTGGTATCTATTTCTGAAAATCAGTCCATGAAAAGTCTCTGGGCCATAGCAGTTCAATCCAGAACCTGTCATGAGGATGGTAGAGAAGTGAGTAGCATTTTATTCTGTTGTATATAAGGCCACCCTGAGTTAGGGGTGGCTTGATGGCAACTAACACAAACAAGTTAACTATTAGATTTTGCAGGAGAAGAAATAGGGGCTAAAAAGATAAGTAGCTTGCTCATTTCACATGTGGCATTGTGTAATAAGCACTGGACTGCTAACTACAAGGTTAGCAGTTCAAACCCACCAGATTCTCTATGGGAGAAAGATGAGGCTGAATAATCCTTTGAAAATTCGCAGTCTCAGAAACCCTATCACTATAAGTAGGAATGAACTTGATGGCATTGAGATGGTTTTGTTTTTTCTTTTGATAGTGAATGAACAAGGAGACCTGGTGGGACAGTGGGTTAAGTGTTGAGTTGCTAACCCAAAATTCCATGGTTTGCACCCATCAGCTTCTCTGTGGGGGAAAGATGAGGTAGTGTTCTTTCAAACAAGTTTACAACCTCAGGCGCAGTTCTGCTCTGTCCTACAGGGTCACTATGCATTCAAATTGACTCAAAAGCATTGTGAGTGGGCAGTGAATGAACAGGCCAGAATCTGAAAACGAATTTTCTCCTTCTCAAAATACTACAGTACCTTTGATATTTTCTTTAAAATGCATCTGCTCCAGTAAGAAATAACCAATTACAAATGTAAGTCAAAGCCCAGAAACAAAATACTGGGGGTAAAAGAAGCAATTTAAGGCTCAGTGAAATGCTGTTTCCTCTGTCATTCTTATTTATCATGCTTTCAGCTTTTCTTGGGTTATTTCTGCTTAGTGAAACATCAATATCTTTATGCTCCACTATTTTATTAAGTATATTAAACAAGGGAATTGAATTCACAAAATGTTCTTTGTAAAGCAAAACTACTCTACAAACCGAGGCAGTATTAGAATTATAACCATCATTATGAGTTTTTCTCCACCATTATTTGCTGGTTTGTTGTTTTGTCTAATCTGACTTGTTTGATTGTATATATAGATTTAGTAATGTCTGCTAATTGTTAACCCAATATCCATTTCCTTTTCTTATGAATGGGACCTTGAGTGTTTGCTTGATGATAGTGTTCCCTGCTAAAAATTGCATTTCCAATTTTTCCTAGTGACTGAGAATGGCCACATGACACAATTTGGGACAGCTTTCTGGAGTAGAAATCACTGGATGAGCTCTTAATTGACCAGTGTCATTATGCTGATCTTCTTTTTGATCACTTACTTTCTTGTTTGGAATGAAGACATAGTGACTGGTATTGGGGCACCTAGAGACCATGAGGAAAGAATAACACACCCACAAAGACTTCATCCCAACGTCTTTGAGCAACACACCAAAGTCAACTAATACTTACCCTTGAACTTCTTTTTATCTGAAAAATAACCTCCTAAGTACGAATCGGGCTGCGAACCTAAAGGTCAGCGGTTCGAAACTACCAGCTGCTCCGCGGGAGAAAGATGAGGCTTTCTACTCCCGTAAGGATTTACACCCTCGGAAACCCTGTACAGGGTCGCTATGGGTCGGAACCGACTCGAAGGCACGTAACAACAACAACAACAAGTCTTGTTTAATTCACCGTTGTATGGGTTTTTTGTTGTGAACTTCTAGGTTCAATCTCTAAGTTTCACAGTCAACTAAAGGAATCAAACTATTTATGAAAGTTCCAAGCTAGAAGTTTGAGAACTCTCAATTGGTTTTCTGACCGCCATTCTTGCCTTACTCCTATCAAGTCTTCTTTTAACCAGAGTAATCTTTCAAAACCATATCTTTCCAGTCCCTTACTTAAAATACCTTAACATGCTTTTTTATGGCTTCGGGGATAAGGTTCAGAATGCTGGTAATTAGAAGATCCTCTTAGATCTGGTTTCTGTCTACCTCGTGATCGTCGTCACTTATCTCGTGCCTATTACCTTTCCAGTGTGTATTGATCTCCTTGCTTAGATGCACTTACATGGCTTTTTGCTCCTTTTTCTGTCTGCAGCATTCTTCCCATTATTACTCCTCCTTTAAGTTTGAAAATATGTAGGGAATCATTCACTTACCCTTTCTTGTGTTATGGATTGAACTGTGTCCCTCAAAAGATATGTTGAAGTCCTTTTCCCTATACTTGTGAATGTGACCTTGTTCGAGGAAATAGAGTGTTTATTTGAAGATTTTATCATCATTATAGAATAGGGTTGATCCTAATTCTATAAGACTGGTGTTTTTTATATATTTATATATAACAGAGAAGAACAAACATGGAATCAAAGACACACATAGCTCTCATCAGACATTGGCTGAGGACCTCTGGATGGAGGTGGTGATGATATCTTCCAGGATTGCCAGTCTACAAGGTGTGCAGGTAGAGATTATTGTTAAAGAAAACCAAATCTTCAGGCATAGAGCCCAGATGCTTGCAATAGGAAGTGAGGTAGTGTTCAGGGGATCATAAGAATGTGGACCTATGGTGTCATTGCCTCACCTTTCTTAACTCAAGATTCCAAATCCATAAAATGGATATGGTGACCAACTGGAATATTTCCAAGGATTGAGTGAACATTTGGCTCCATTTAGAATACTATTTTTCTGGTAATTTTTAATCAAGTAATATTGTTACACTGATTAATTTCCTTTGATGCTGGAGAATCCATTTCCTCTTATGACAGAATTAAATTGCAATATTATTTTTTATCATGAACTACACGGAGCTTTGCCAAATGCTCTAAAAAGAGAAGTAGCCCTGATAGGGAATATGAAACATATCACTTTGTTTACTAGGTTGTGGCACAATGGTTTTACGTGCTTAGACACAAAGTAGGTCAAATGGTTTTAAGCCACCAGTGGCTCAAGAAAGAAAGAAAGAAAAGAAACCTAAAGGTTTGTTCTGAAAGATTTTAGCCTAGGACACTCTCTGGGGGCAATTCAATTCTGTCTTTTGAATTGGAACCAACTTGAAGGCATAGCGATACAATAATAACAGTTGTAACAATTAGAAAAAGGCATGGTGCTCAAATGTGGTGGGCACCTTGGACAGAGGTGGGACTTTTGACTCAAGTAACTAAGACTCAAGTCTTAGTTCACTCACATGAGTGAAACTAGATGTAATTGAGTTCTCCTAATTTACCAAACAGGGATAATAATGCCTACCATGCATATGTACTAGTTGTTGTTATGTGCCGTGGAGTCGGTTCCAACTCATAGCGACCCTTCATAGGGTTTCTGGGGCTGTAAATTTTTACAGTACCAGAAAGCCTCATCTTTCTCCTGCGGAACAGCTGGTAGTTTTGAACTGCTATCCCTAAGGTTAGCAGCCCGATTCGTAACCACTACTCTACCAGAGCTATAAAGTACATAAAGCAGATGACCAAGACTAGATCATAAAGAAATGCATGGTAATGTAGAATAGAAGCTAAAAACATGGTTGTCACCCACATCCCTCTGGACTGTTTTAGAAAAGTTTCAGAATGACTTCATGATGATAATACTAATTTTCAAGGTTTCTGAAAAAAAGACTGCATTTCCAAATATTTAGAACTTTGAAACCTAAACTGAACATTATAAACTTGTATTGAAGTGTTCTTTGCTGTGTATCTTCTAGTGCCATCACATTGGGTCAGACTAACAGAGGCCCTGTATAGAGTTTCTGAGAAGTGGCTGGTGAGTTTGAACTGCTGATCTTGTGGCATAAACCGACCTTGCGGTCTAGTGCTTATCCTACAGCCCCACGCCATTCACACCCATCAAAATGGCTCAATTAAGAAGACTGCCATATCAAATGTTGGCAAGGGTGTAGAGGAAATGCAACATTTATACACTAGTGCTGGTAAAACTCTAAAATAGTAAAACATCTTTGGAAATGAGTTTTCCATTTTCTAATTAAATTAAATTCACCCTTCTCTATGATGTGGAAATTCCATTTATGTACCTAAGATAAATGAAAACATATGTCTACACAAAGACTTGTATATGCATGTTCATAGCAACATGACCTTTAATAGTCAAAGTCAGGCATCTAGATGTGCATAAACAAATTGTGATATCCATACAATATACAATTACTGAAATATACAAAAGAATGAGGTGTTGATACATTCAGAAATACATATAAACCTCAAAAGCATAATGCTGAATAAAAGAAACCAGAGGATACTGAGAGTAGAAATTGATAGGAAAAGTGAAAAAAGGAACTTTTGGGAATGGTGGAAGTCTTCTATTTCATTGTTTGTTGCTGTTGTTATTGTTGTTGTTGTTGTTAAGTGCCGTAGAGTCGCTTCCGACCCATAACGATCCTGTACAGGGTTTCCGAGGGTGTAAATCTTTACGGGAGTAGAAAGCCTCATCTTTCTCCCGCGGAGCAGCTGGTAGTTTCGAACCACTGACCTTAAGGTTCGCAGCCCGATTCGTAACCACGTGCTGTCAAAAGAGCTCTGATGTATCTATAGTGACCCTATAGATAAGAGAACAAAACACTGCCTGGTCCTGTGTCATCTTCATAGTTGCTACAACTCTTGAGCCCATTGCTGTTGCCAGTGTGCCAATCCATTTTGTTGTAGGTATCCTTCTTTTCCATTGACCCTCTATTTTACTAAGTATTATGCCCTTCTCCAAGGTTTAATCACTTCTGATAATGTGTCTAAAGTATGAAAGATGAAGTTTGGTCATCTTGGCTTCTAAGGAGTATTCTGGTTATATTTCTTCCAACACAGATTTATTTGTCATTCTGGCAGTCCATGACACCTTGAATATTCTTCTCCAATTAGCTCAAAAGCATCAGTTCTTCCAAGGTCTTCCTTATTCATTATGCAACTTTCATATGCATATGTTGTTGTTGTGAAGTGCTGTCGAGTTGGTTCCGACCCATAGTGACACTGTATAGGTTTTCTGAGGAGCAGCTAGTGAGCTTGAACCACTGACCTTGCAGCTCAAACAGCTTTGCAGTCTGGCGCATTAACCCAAATATGCATATGAGGCTACTGAAAATACCATGGCTTGGATGAGACCCATTTTAGTCCTCATCTTGCTGACATCTTTGTTCTTCAACACTTTAAAAGAGGTCTTGTGCAGCAGATTCACCTAATGCAATGAGTATTTTGATTTTCTGACAGTTGTTTCCATAAATGTTGATGGTGGATCCAAGTAAAATGTTGTATTTGGCAACTTGAAACTTTTCTCAATTTATCACGATGTTATTTATTGGTCTAGTGGTAAGGATTACTTTACATTGAAGTACAACCCATACTGGAGGATGTAGTATTTGATCTTTATCAGTTAGTGTTTTAAGTCCTCTTAAGATTTAGCATGCAAGTTTGTGTCATCTGCCTATCACAGGTTGCTAATGAGTCTTCCTCTAATCCTAAAGCCATGTTCTTTTTCATGTAATCCAGTCTCTTGGATTATTTGCTCAACATACAGATTGAATATGTATGGTGAAAAAGTACAATCCTTGCACACAATTTTCCTAACTGTGGTGATGTTGAAATAAATTTATGATCTGTCAAATCTTATCAAAATTTAATGTCATCTTAAAACTAGTCTATTTTCTTGTATGTAAATTATACCACAATAGAGGTGATTTTTAGAAAACAAGCAAAAAGAGAAAATTGTCTGAATTTTTATCCCACCTCTAGCACATTAGCATGTTTCTAAAATAAGCTTTGGTAGTGTAGTGGTTACGAATCAGGCTGCGAACCTTAAGGTCAGCGGTTCGAAACTACCAGCCACTCCGTGGGAGAAAGATGAGGCTTTCTACTCCCGTAAGGATTTACACCCTTGGAAACCCTGTACAGGGTCGCTATGGGTCGGAACCAACTCGACGGCACTTAACAACAACAGCAACAAAATAAGCTTTGGTTTCCTCACTTTATGAGGTAGATAGTAATAGTACTATTTCACTGGTTTGCTCATACATGATAAAATGTAACTGGCATTGAGGAAATACTCAATAAAGGCTTGGTTGGTTGGTTATGTGCCATGGTGTTGGTTCTGACTCATAGCAACCCTGAATATGGTTTTTAAGGCTATAAATCTTTATGGGAGCAGAATGCCTCATCTTTCTCTCATGGAACAGTTTGTAGTTTTGAACTGCTGACCTTGAGGTTAGCAGCTCAACTCGTAACTACTATACTATCAGAGCTCCTTCAATAAAGGCCAATTGAAATTATTTTTATTGATAGTGTAAGTATTATTGGTTTTCAAATGATAATTGTCTTTTTTTTTAAGCTTTTATTGTGAATTGAGTGACATTTACATGGGAGAACATTGGTTTTGCACTCATTCTATTGTATTATGTTTTATTGCAATGATTACAATCCTCCTCATACATCAACATTTAACAGTATTTGCTTTTATTCTCTCTGTTTTGCTTTTGTTTTTATATGCATGCAAAACAGCTCATGAATATACAATTATTTAAACAACCACAGGGCACATTCAGCCTCCTTGCCACCAGCACAAAGCCTTTAACTTTCCATGAGTCTACAGTCCTCAGTTGCTCAAGCTTTCTATGCCATCACCTCTGCCTCCAATTTTGGTGCCACTTCTTCTCTGGTTAGGGTCCCATATTCTTCTTATGCTCATGCTTTTCTGTCTTGACAGTTCTAGGGTCCTCTGTTCCTGGAATGTAAGATTAACTACTCCCCCCTTTATGTTACAAAACTTCTACCTTTACAGTTGTGACAGTTACAATTAATCATTCTAACAATTACTCACTATTTGAATCATAAGAATCTTATCCCCATCTCCTTCATCAGAACCTTCTAGACACAATGAAAACTATTCAGTGGGGAGTCTATCTTCCCCTGCACACACTTAAATTAAATTCCCTCTTGAAAACTGTAAGCCAGTCACTTTGTGCCTTTATCACCCCATCACTCCCCCATTTTAGATAGCTAATGTCTAAGTTGCCTGTCCCTATCAACCCTGTGTATAGAAAAATCCATGTTATCTCAAGAAAAATTTCACCTTTATTATAGCATGTCTTCCATTACTAAACAAAAACAAATGGTGGTTGTTGTTTTCGGGTACTATTGAGTCTGTCTGATTCATAGTGACCCTATGTACAACAGAATAAAACACTGCTAGTCCTGCATCATCTTAACAATTGCTGCTACACTTAAGCCTATTGTTGCTGCCATTGTGCCAACCCATCTTGTTGGGGGTCTCCCATTAGTGGTGATTGGAATGCAAAGGTTGAGAGCAAAAAGGAAGAATCAGTAGTTGGAAAATATGGCCTTGGGGATAGAAATGATGCTGGAGATTGCATGATAGAATTCTGCAAAATCAATGATTTGTTCATTTCAAATACCTTCTTTAGACAGTATAAGAGATGACTACAAACATGGACCTCACCAGATGGAATATATAGAAAACAAACTGACTACATCTGTGGAAAGACATGATGGAAAAGCTCAATATCATCAGTCAAAACAAGGCCAGGGACAGATTGTGGAACAGACCATCAATTGCTCGTATGCAAATTCAAACTGAAGATGAATAAAATGAAAACAAGTCCACGAGAGTCAAAATATGACCTTGAATATATCCCTACTGAATTTAGAGATCATCTGAAGAACAGATTTGATACATAAAACACTAAAGGCAGAAGACCAGAAGTGTTGTGGGATGACATCAAGACATCATACAGAAAGAAAGCAAAAGGTCATTAAGGAGACAAGAAAGAAGGAAAAGGCCAAATTGGAGGTCAGAGGAGACACTGAAACTTGCTCTCCAGAGTAGAGATGCTAAAGCAAATGGAAGAAATGAGGGGTTCCAAGAGCTGAACAGAAAATTTCAAAGATCAGCTCAAGAAGATAAAGCCAAATATAAAAAAAAATGTGCAAAGATCTGGAGTCAGAAAACCAAAAATGAAGAACACGCTCAGCATTTCTTAAACTGGGGGAAACTGAAGAAAAAAATTCAAGCCTTGACTTTCGTTGTTGAAGGATCCTCTGAGCAAATTACTGAATGATACAGAAAGCATCAAAAGAAGATGGAGAGAGGAGGGGCTTGATGGTGGCTAAGGTGGAGGTGCACTAAAGTTCGCTGTCAGCAATACCACAGAATACCAGGCAAAGCAGATCCAGGGCAGAGCTCCAAAACTCAGAACCACAGAGAGAGGAATATTTAAATGGTTTGAAGGCTTATAGCTAGTGAAACTTGTAGCAAAAGTAAAAAATCACATACTTTTGAATCTGCCAGGATCCATGGTCTGAGCTGACAACTTGGTCGAAACCAAGCGGCAAGACCAAATGGGGGTGAAGACACATCACGGAAAAATGCTGTGGGAACCTCAGAGCAAAGGTGGAAAATACACTTTGTCGGTTTTACTTTGTTCTGATTTTCTCTTTTTTTGGGGTATCTGTCACTGTTTGCACACCTCCATTCTGGTTACTAGAGGGGGTGCCTGAGTGAGTGGACACCCCCACACCCTCACCACTGGTGGGTTCTTCTGCCACGCATGCACATTGATATTCCCAGATCAAGAACTGGCCCTGAACTGTTTTTTTTTTTTTTTTTTTTTAATTTGGGAAAAGCCAGGACAGAGTTGTAGAGAGGGAAAGAGAGTTTAAAAACAAAACAGGCAGAAAATTAAATTAAATCTTGAGGTACGGCATAACAGCCAACAGTGTCGTCTTGAAATCTTTCAGGCAACTTTGAAGGCAAGAAGCTGAAGAGAGGACATATTATGCTAAAGATTTTTTATTTCTTCTCTGTCTCCTCTCCCTTTTCTGTGATTATAGACTACAGTATTCAGTCTAGTTTTGTCTTTTTGTTGTTGTTTTTGCTTTTTGTTTGTTTTTTTGATTTGCTTGTGCTCTTTTGCTGTTGTATGCTCGACCTTCTACCTTTGGGAGACTCTTGCTCTTCCTATATTACCCAAGAAGAGACAGCTATATAGTCAAGCTACAATTACACTCTATAAAACACAAAAACCCAGGCTAGAACGAATACCAACAGCCATATACCAGGGAGGCAGACAACACCTGTGAAAGTTTCTCCGAGCTAAGAAATAAGAAGAGTGAAAAGGGAAGCCCACATCCTGATCACATCTTCCTAGAAGCAATCAGAAAGCATGAAAAATACCAAAACACACATTCAATTAAATATTAAGGTGACAGATAAACACTAAACATGTCCAAGAAGCAAAAGCAGATGATCATATCAGCACATGTCCAGAAACAAGATAAAATGTCAGAGACAAATGATCTAGAGGTAGACCTGGACTCCATTGTGGAAGGAGGGCAGGTCTTGGAAGTGCCTGAGAAGGAATTCAGAAAAATGATTATAAAATGTTTCAAAACACTTTACAATGGAGTTGAGAAAAATAAGGAAGAAGTCAGGAAAGTGCTGCAGGAACAATCAAATAAGATAGATACAGCATTGGAAACAATTCAAAACCTACAGAAAGAGGTCCAAATGATCAATAACAGAATATCAGAAATAGATAATACTCTGAAAGGAGTAAAATAGAAGAGATGGAAAGCAGGACCAGTAAGCTGGAAGACAAAGCTGTCAATATCACTAAGATAGACTTGCAAACAGAAAAAAAAACAGAAAAAAATCTGAAGAAGGTCTAAGATTCATGTTGGGTAACATGAAGAGGAATAACTTAAGAATTATCAGCATTCCAGAACAAGAAGAATCACACAAGTCCACAGAGGAAATTGTTGGAGAACTGCTGGAAGAAAATTTTTCTAACATCCTGAAAAGTGAAAAGATAAATATTAAAGAAGTTCAATGAACCCCAAAAGGATAGGCCCCAAATGAAAATCATCGAGACATATCATAATCAAGCTCTCCAATATCAAAGACAAAGACACTCCTGAAAGCAGCCAGGGAAAACAGAAGTATCACATACAAAGGCAAGCAAGTCAGATTAAGCTCGGATCTCTCAGCAGAAACCATGGAAGCAAGAAAGCAATGGGGAGACATATATAAAACCCTGAAAGAAAAAAAACAAAAACAAAAAACAAAACACAAAAAACTGCTAACCAAGAAACCTTTATCCAGCAAAGCTATCAATCAAATATGACGGTGTAATCAAAACATTCCAGGATAAACAGAAGCTAAGAGATTTTTCCAAAGCCAACCTTGCGCTACAAAACATCCTAAAGGGAGTTCTATGGATTGAGAACCAACTAGAACAGACAACAACTACAGATTGACATACATGGCAGCATCTCCCAGAATTAAATAGACAGCAGGAAGAGTCATGAACTGAACAAAAGTATAAGAACAAACTCAGAGAATCTGGGAGGTCAGTCTATGATCGAAACAATTACAAGGTAAAAGAAGGTAAACAAATAGGAACAGAGATCCAGATGATGAGAAGGTCAGGTAGATTACAGGATAAAATAGACTGCACTAAAAGGAGAGAAAAGTTAATGGACTATAAAGCAACCTCAAAGAAAATTAACACTTCACAACATACCAAGAAAATGAAAATCCAAGAAGAACATGGAAACATTAAAACTATGAGGAAACTAACAAGAAAAAAACACAAAAAAAGCATGAACACAACAAAGGAAGACGCACACAACAAAGAAAGCACCAACACCACAAAAAAAATGAAACATAATGGCAGTAACTAATCCATAACTATCAATAATTACACTAAATGTAAATGGATTAAATGCACCTGTTCAGAGACAAGAGAGTGGCAGAATGGATAAGAAAACAGATCCTTCAATATGCTGCCTGCAAGAGACATCTCACATACAGAAACAAATACAGATTAAAAGTCAAAGGATGGAAAAAATATGCAAAGCTAATTGCAATAAAAAATGAACAGGAGTGGCAGAACTAATCTCTGAAAAAATAAACTTTAAGGCAAAAACCAGCATAATAAAGATGGACATTATCTCATGATTAAAGGGACAAGATGGCATAACCAATATATATACCTATTTTGACAATGAAAGAGCTCTAAAATATATAAAGCAAGCTTTAGTAGATTTGAAGAGAGAAATAGATGAATCTACAATAATAGTGGGTTATTTTAATACAGCACTTTCAAAAATGGACAGAACAACTAGAAAGAAACTTGACAAAGACACAGAAGAACTAAATAACACAATCAGCCAATTAAACCTCATAGATGTGTACAGAGCATTCAACCTAACAAATGCACCATTCTTTTCCAGTGCACATGTAACATTCTCCAGAATAGACCATGTCTTAGGCCACAAAACAAATCTTCATATATTTACAAATATCAATATACTACAAAGTATCTTCTCAGACCACAATGCTATCAAATTAGAAATCAACAATAGGAAGACCAAGGACATACAGTCAAACACATGTAAACAAAGTAACACCCTGCTGAAAAGCGACTGGTTATTAGAAGAAATTAAGCAAGAACTCACAAAGTCCTAGAAAAAATGAGAACGAAAACACAGCATACCAAAATCTTTGGGACACGGTGAAAGTGGTGCTGAGAGGACAATTTATTGCAATAAACGCACACATCCAAAAAGAAGAAAGAACCAAAATTAACACATTAATACAGCATCTACAACAATTAGAAACAAACCAACAGATGGAACCTACAGCCATCAAAATAAAAGAAATAATAAAGTTTAGAGCAGAAATAAATGAGATAGAAAACAGAACAACTATAGAAAGAATCAACAGGACAAGAAGCTGGTTCTTTGAAAGTATTAATAAAATTGATAGACCATTGGCAAACCTAACAAAAGAAAAGAGGGAGAAGACACAAATAACACGCATTAAAAACAACTTGGGCGATGTCACAACGGAACCAAAGGAAATCGAAAGGATAATAACAGAATTCTATGAAGAGTTGTACTCCAACAAATCTGAAAACTTAGAAGAGATGGATATATTTTTATATAAACACCACCTTCCTAAACTTACACAGAGTGAAGTAGGAAACCTAAACAGACCCATAACAAGAAATTGATCAGCTAATAAAAACACTCCCAACCAAAAAAGTCCAGGCCCAGATGGCTTCACTGGTGAATTCTACCAAACATTCAGCCAAGAGCATTCACCAAATCTACTCAAATTATTCCAGAAGATAGAGGAGGAAAGAAAACTTCCTAATGCATTTTGTGAAGGAAGGATAACCCTCATACCCAAACCAGGGAAGGACATCACTAAGAAAGGAAATTATAGAGCAAAATCCCTCATGAACATAGATGCAAATAATTCTCAACAAAATCCTAGCCAACAGAATCCAGCAACACATCAAAAAAATAATACATTATGATCAAGTGGGATTCATATCAGGGATGCAAGGATGATTCAACATTAGAAAAACGATCAACGTCATCTATCATATAAATAAGAAAAAAGAAAAGAACCACATGATCATATTGATTAATGTAGAAAAGGCATTTGACAAAATCCAACATTCATTCCTTATAAAAACACTTAACAATGTAGAAATTGAAGGGAAATTCCTCAACATAATTAAGAGCATATATACAAAACCAACAGCCTACATTACTCTCAATGGAGAGAAACTGAAAGCCTTCCCTCTGTGAACAGGAACCAGACAAAGATGCCCTTTGTCACGATTCCTATTCAATATTGTGCTGGAAGTCTTAGCAAGAGCTATACAGCAAGACAGGGCAATTAAAGGCATCCAATATGGAACTCTGGTAGCGTAGTGGTTACGAAGCGGGCTGCGAACCTTAAGGTCAGTGGTTCGAAACTACCAGGTGCTCCGCTGCAGAAAGATCAGGCTTTCTACTCCCGTAAAGATTTACACCCTCGGAAACCCTGTACAGGGTCGCCATGGGTAGGAACCGACTCGACGGCACTTAACAACTTAACAACAACAAATTGACAAAGAGGAAGTAAAACCCTTTCTATTTGCAGATGATATGATCCTATATGTAGAAAACCCAAAAAGACTGAGTGAAAAGCTACTAGACCTCATAAGAAGATTCAGCAAAGTGGCAGGGTATAAGATCAACATACAAAAATCAATTGGATTCCTCTATACCAAAAATGACAGCATTGAAAAGGATATTAGGAAAGCAATACCATTTGAAATAGCCACCCAAAGATTGAAATAGCTAGGAATAAATGTAACCAGAGAAACAAAGGACTTATACAAAGAAAACTACAAAACACTACTACAAGAAGCCAAAAGAGTACTACAAAACTGGAAAATGTACCATGCTCCTCTATAGGAAGACTTAACATTGTGAAAATGTCAATACTACCCAAAGCAATTTACACATATATTGCTATCCCGATCCAGATTCTAACATTCTTCAAAGAGATGGAAAAAAACAATCACAAACTTTATATGGAAAGGAAAGAGACCCAGGATAAGCAAAGCACTGCTTAAGAAGAAGAATAACGTTGGAGGCCTCTCACTTCAGAGCTTCAAAATTTACTACACGGCTACTGTGGTCAAAACAGCTTGGTACTGGTACAATGAAAGATAAATGGATCAATGGAATAGAATCGATAATCCAGAAATTAATCCATC
The DNA here is from genome assembly GCF_000296735.1 of Chrysochloris asiatica. Lineage (NCBI taxonomy): Eukaryota > Metazoa > Chordata > Mammalia > Afrosoricida > Chrysochloridae > Chrysochloris > Chrysochloris asiatica. The sequence continues at coordinate 2,355,123 of NW_006408810.1, read as the reverse complement.
TACATAACAGCCAACTGAATTTTTGCAAAATACCTAAATATATTGCTTGTGGCAGGGATAGTATCTTTAACAGATGGTGCTGGCAGAACTGGAAAGCGATATGCAAAAGATTGAAACAAGACCTTCACCTCACACCTTATACAAAAATCAACTCAACATGGATGTGTGAATTCCAGAATTATGAAGGCCATCAATGAAAAAATAGGGACAAATGTGAAGGCACTAATTCAGGGAATACACAGACTAACAAACATTTTGAAAACTACACAAACAAAGGTAGACAAAATAGATGATTTAGACAAAATAAAAATTGAAAACTTATGTGCATCAAAAGACTTCAACAGAAGAGTAAAAAGGAAACCTACAGAATGGGAAAAAGTCTTTTGCAATGACACATCAGACAAGGGACTTATTTCTAAAATATATAGGAAACTACAACACCTCTACAAGAAAAAGACAAATAA
>NW_006408810.1:2319346-2354416 GCF_000296735.1 Chrysochloris asiatica | reverse complement strand
CTTATGATCCAGCAATTCCTCTACTTGGTATTTACCCACAAGAAATATGAGCCATAACACGAGTAGCTATATGCACACCAATGTTCATAGCAGCACTATTTACAATAGCAAAAAGATGGAGATAACCAAAGTGCCCAACAACTAAAGACTGGATAAACAAACTGTGGTACAATGGAATATCATTCTATTTTGAAAAATAACAGGGAGGCTGAAAACAACCGCATAACACGGATGAAACTTGAGGACATTATGTTGAGTGAAATTAGTCAATCACAAAAGGAGAAATACTACATAGGACCACTACCATAAAAGAAAGAAAAAGAACCCATACTAAAGTTGGATGGGGGGTGTTCTTTGCTGTTTAATGGGATGTGAGGGGTGCGGTGAGGGGAGGGAGGGTAAGGTGGAGCACAGGGGAGGGAATAGAAACAGGATAGTTTGGGTGCTAGGGAGGGGGGCAAAATACAAGAAAGGGGAGCAGAATGGAAGAACAAAGCTGATGGGAGAACAATTAGGCAGGTTTGCATGGACTAAGTGGGACAGAGGTAAATAATGATGTATGCACAACCTTGGAACAACAAGGCTCTGGGATACAGGAATTGAGACATGGTTGGAATTGGTAAAGGGGGGGAAATAATGTTAAGATGCCTGGCTGTCTTTTGAATCTAGGTTTCCCTGGCATGCCATTATAAAAGAGCCACTTGAGGGGGAGAGAAAGGAATAGCCAGAAATATCACCATAGAAAGCTTGTAAGTCTGTCTTCTGCCTATAACTGATTGGAATACCTAAAATGGGGCTACAACATGCCCAGTTAAAGAGGCTTCCTGCACAGCCTCTGCATTACAGAAGCCTATCAGTGGAATCCTGAACAGCATTCAGAATCCACAGAGGAAGGAAATTTCCACTTGAAAGGACAAGCAGACCAGCCTGGAGTGGCTAGAAGAACAGCAGATACTTCTTGAAAGAAAGACCTACAAGAAAAATACAAAACAATAGAGGCAGACCAACTGATTATTATAAGAACAAGCAAATCGCTCACCCAGGAGACATCAAGACAAGTGGTCAGGTACCCTCAGAGCAAACTCCCTTCCAAGATTAAGACTCAATGGGAATACATGCTCTGATTGCTGACCACGTTAATCACTGATAAGGGGAAGTGAGGGAAAACCACCAATTAAGCTGCGAGCTAAGTCCTACAATGTTCAATAAACTCCTGTGAAACCAGCTGGAGACTTCCTTGGCCAGCAATGTGGCAAGACCTGGAGACTCTTGGATCCAGAGTCAATGACATAGCCACAGAGGACTAGAGTGGAGGGTGAAGCATCCAGCTGATAAGAAGAGAGGGCATATGCACAAGAACACCCACTTGACCTGACTTTAATGACTGGATGATCAGAGCTCAACTAGAAGAAAGGAGAGGAAAAAAAAAAAGAGTAATATGATACAATTTGATGAAGTTGACCTACACTTATGGATGCAGTAGCTCAAAATAGGGAACAAATCTTTACAGCAAGGGTAATTCCCAGCCTCTCCATACACAGAGTAGACTGGGATGGGCAACTTGGACTTTGGCTACCCAAAATGGGAGGGGGCTTCAAATGCAAGAAGTGACTGGCTTACAAGCTTTCAAGATTTAATCTAGATCCAGAGAGAGGGCGTGGAGGAAGGTAGACTCTCAACTGAGTAGTATCCTATCTGTCTAGGCAGAGCTGATGAAAGGAAATGCGGATCGTCTCTTGTGATACAATAGTGAATACTTGTTATCAGGACTGATTGTGAGGGTTGGAAATGTAAAGGTAGACATTTTGTAGCAAGGAGGGGCATGATTAACTTTGCAGTCTAGGAGCGGAGGTCTCTGGTACCATTAAGGGAGAAGAGTGGAGAGCGGGACCCTACCCAGAGAAGCAGTGATGCCAGAGATGGGGACAGAGATGATGCCGTGGAGAGATGGACCAACTGGGGACTTTAGAACCAGAGAAGGAGAGGGGCTGTGTGCTGACGACCTGGGGAGGCAGGCTTGCTGTGTATACCCTGTGGTTGGTTGATGATACATGGAGGGGTTTGTAACCATGGCAATGAAACTATATATGATAGGATGAATGTAAAACTAATGTTCTCCCATGTAAACTATCACATAATTCACAATAAAACATTAAAAAAAAAGAAGAAGATAGAAAGAATACACAGTCACTGTACCAAAAGGAAATGATTGATATTCAACCATTTCAAGAAATAGCATATGATCAAGAGCCAATGATACCGAAGGAGGAAGTCCAAGGTGCAATGAAGGAAATGGCAAAGAAAAAGACACCAAGAATTGATGGAATAAAAATTGAAATATTTCAAGAAAGTAAGGTGTCACAGAAGACACTCACTAATCTATCCCAAGAAATTTGGAAGACAACTATCTGGCCAACTGATTGGAAGACATCCATCTTTTTGCCATTGCCAAAGAGAGTTTAATGTGGAAATCATCAGACAATATCTTTGATATCTCATGTGAGTAAAGTTTTAGTAAAGGTAATACAGAAACGGCTACAATCATCATTGACAGAGAACTTCTAGAAGTTCAAGCTGGATTCAGAAGAGGATGTGGAATGAGGAATATCATTGCTGATGTTTGATGGATCTTGGCTGAAAGCAGAGATATCAGAGAGATGTTTACCTGTGCTTTATTGACTACGCAAAGGCTTTTGATTGTGTGGATCATGACAAGCTATGGACAACATTGTGGAGTATGAGTACTTCATAACACTTAATTGTGCTCATGAGGAATCATTAAATGAACCAAGAGGCAGTTTTTTGAACAAAACATGGGAACACTGAATGGTTTAAAATTAAGAAAGGTCTGCTACAAGGTTGTATTCTTTCACCATATAGATTTAAGCAGTATGCTGAACAAATAATCTGAGAAGCTGGGTTATATGAAGAACAATGTGGCATCAGGATTGGAGGAAGACTCATTAACAACTTGTGATATGCAGATGATACAACCTTCCTTGATTAAAGTGAAGAGGACTTAAAACATTTACTGATGAAGATCAAAGAGCATAACCTTTGGTATAGATTGCGTCTCAATACAAAGAAAACAAAAATCCTCACCACTGCACCGATAAATAGCATTCTTATCAATGGAAAAAAATATTGAAGTTGTCAAGTACTTCATTTTTCTTGGATCAACTATCAACACTCATGGAAGCAGCAGTCAAGAAATCAAATAACGTATCCTATTAGGCAAATATGCTGCACAGACCTTTTTACAGTGTTGAAGAGCAAAGATGTAAGCTTGAGGACTAAGGTGTGCCTGACCCAAGCCATGGTATTTTCAATAGCCTCATATGTAGGCGAAAGCTGAACAGTGAATAAAGAAGACCGTAGAAGAATTGATACTTTTGATTTATGTTGCTGGAGGAAAATATCCAGTGTCTTGGGCTGCCAAAAGAACAAACAGATCTGTGTTGGAAGAAGCAGAGCCAGAGGGCTCCTTGGAGGCCAGGATGGCCAAATTTTGTTTGTCATACTTCGGACATATTATCAGGAGTGACCAGTCGCTAGAGAAGAGTATCATGTTGGTTAAGGTGGAGGGTCAGAAAAAAGAGGAATTCCCCCAGCGAGGTGAATTGGCATAGTGGCAAATGGGCTCAAAAGTGGCCACAATGGTAAAGTTGGCCAGGATCAGGCAGTGTTCAGTTCTGTTGTGCATGGGGTTGCTGTGAGTCAATCCCGACTCAATGGCACCTAACCAGTACAAGTGGAGCTCTCTGGTAGTGTTGTGGTTAGGAGGCAGTCTGCCAACCTCATGGTCAGCAGATCCGTGAGAGAAAGATGAGGTGTTCTGCTCCCATAGACATTTTCAGCCTCAGAAACCCTGTGCAGGGTCACTATGAATCAGAATTGACTCCATGGTACTTAACAACAACAACAGTGGAACTCTGGCCACCAAGCCATCAAAGCTAGGTCAAATGGGTACTACCTTCAAGTTTGAGCATTCTTGTGAGCCTTTCCCCACTTTATATCAGCTGGATGCTTCACTCTCTGCTCTAACTCTCTGTGGTTAGTTCATCGTCTATGGACTCAGGAGTTCCCAAGTCTTCCCAGACTTCTGATCAACCAGCCATTCCTCTTTTCTCTCTCATCTCAAGGTCTACAGGAGTCTATGAAATGTGGTCAGACTCAGCCCATATGTTCATTACTGACTTTTCCCCACTTCCACTCACATGTAATCCAGCATGGTCACCAGGAAGATTACTTGTCTAGTTCTGCCAGCTCAAAAACATTGTTCTTGTTATCTTAACAAAAAGAGAACACACCTATCTCAGCATATAGTGTTTTGATGATGAGCTTTGACTTGCATTTTTATATCAAACTTTCTCACATTGTCAGTCATGTACCTTGAGATTTTTAATCATTTGCAAAATTCCAAATTAGAAGCAGACGTGAGACTCCCATTTACCCATAAAAAGAGAATGGGTGATAATTTAAACTTCAACTTTCAAGCTTCTTTCATTCCCTCCAGATTTTTGCTTACCATGACTATCTTGCTGATGGATGCATCAAAATGAAGTATTACCATAAGTTCTATCTTCTAACCAGGAACATCAGCTCTGTTAAGGGTCAAGTCACTAAATGTTAAATTTGATAATAATCCTTGCTGACCTCATTCACATCACTTCTCAAATTCCAGTAAGTGTTGGTGTAGCACATTTGTCAGTTACCTTAAGGCACCTCTAAGGTATTTTATCCTTAAGCTGCAGGGCTAACATGTTAATAAGGATGCCTTTTACATTTAGGCTATCAGAAGTCTCCCCTCAACCATGACATTAATCGCCGATTACAGATGGAAGTCAAGTTTTCAGGAAGCACAACGTTCATGCATAAAGAGGGCTAAAAGTTCAATGCATTTTCTATGAGAGGCACAGCGTTCCTTTTAAAGATCAAACCATGCTCAGATTTGTCATGGGATTTTAGAACTTTAAGGGATCTAAGGGGTCCTCTAGCTATAATTGCCTTCTTTTACAGATGAGGAAAATTGGGCTAATAGAGGTTAACGGATTTCCAAAGATCATATATAATTGTACTTCTCAAGTTTTAATAAGACTAAGAATCACCTGGTGGGAGTAGGATCTTGTTAAAATACAGAGTTTGATTGAGCAGGTCAGGTGTGAGACCTGAGAGTCTATTTCTGCAAACTCAGGTGATGCCTGTGGTCCATGGATGACCATCAAAAAATAGCAAATCTACTCCATGAGAGAGAAATAAGAGACCAGGATTTTTTATATCAATTTATTATTTTGTTTTACCTACTGAATAATCACTCTTGTTGATAGAAATGGACAATTCAAAATCACATAGTCCTAAAATGATGACAGCCATTATTCACATGGGGAGGTTGTTGTTGGTGGTAGGTGGCATAGAGTCATCTCTGATTCATGGCGACTCTATACACAACAGAATGAAACACTGCCTGGACCTTGACAACCTGACAATTGCTGTTCCACTTGAGCATGTTGCTGTAGTCACTGTACCAATTCATTGGGGGACATTCTTTATTTCACTGACCCACCATTTTACCAAGCAGAACGGTTTTCTCCTCCTGCTAGTATATCTTCAGTCAGGATTGGAGGAAGAAGCATTAACAACCTGTGATATGCAGATGATACAACCTTGTTTGCTGAAACTGAAGAAGTCTTAAAATACTAATGAAGATCAAAGATCATAGTCTTAGGTATGGATTGCATCTCAATGTAAAGAAAACAAAAATCCTCACCACTAGACCAATAAACAACATTTTTATCTATGGAAAACAGATTGAAGTTGCCAAAGACTTCATTTTTCTTGGATTATCAATCAACACTCATGGAAGCAGCAGCCAAGAAATCAAATGATGTATTGCATTAGGCAAATCTGCTCCACAAAACCTTTCTAAAGTGTTGAAGAGCAAAGATGTCAGCTTGAGGACTAAGGCGCACCTGACCCAAGCCATGGCATTTTCAATAACCTCATATACATGCAAAAGTTTGACAGTGAATAAGGAAGACTATAGAATAGTTGATGCATTTGAACTATGGTGTTTGAGGAGAATATTGAAAGTGCCATGGGCTGCCAGAAGAACCAACAGATCTGGGTTGGAATAAATGCAGCCAGAGGGCTCCTTGGAGCCCAGGCTGGCCAAACTTTGTCTCTCATACATCAGACATATTGTCAGGAGGGACCAGTCACTGGAGAAGGATATCATGTTTGTTATGGTGGAGGGTTAGAGAAAAAGAGGAAGACCCCCAGTGAGATGGATTGGCAAAGTAGCAGCATCAATGGGCTCAAATGTAGGCAACAATTGTGAGGTTGGCCCAGGATCGGGCAATGTTTCGTTCTGCTGTGCATGAGGTAGCTATGAGTCAGTACCAACTCGATGGCACCTAACAACAACAAATAGCAATGGAGTCCTATCATGCAGGCATCTAAAGAACATTCTGTCTGCACTCCTTCTGACACCTATTTGTTTGTTCTTCTGGTGGTCTATGATATGTATCAATTCTTCTCCAATCTTCATTATTCATTGTACAATTTTGAAATACCATGGCTTGAGTCAGGCACACTTTATTTCTCGAACTGCTCTCTTTATGCTTGAACACTTTAAAGAGGTCTTGAGCATCCTATTTGCCCAATACAATACGGCATTTGAATTTTTGACTACTACTTCCATGAGTATTGATTGTAGATGTAAGCAAAATGAAGTCTTTGATAACTTCAATCTTTATTCATTTATCATGATATTATTTATGATTCAGTTGTGAGGATTTTTGTTTTCTTTACATTGAGGTGTAATCCATACTGAAGACTATGGTTTTTGATATTCATCAGCAAGTATTTTAATCCCCCTTCATTTTCAGCAAGCAATGTTTTATCATCTGCATATCAGAGGTTGTTAAGTCCTAATCCAGTACTGATGCCATACTTTTCTTCATATAATACAGTTTTTCAGATTATTAATGTGACTTTTCAGATTATTAATTCAGCATACAAATCGAAAGAACACAGCCCTGACACATCCCTTTGCTGATTGTAAACCATTCAGTATCCCCTTGTTCTGTAGAATCAACTGATTCTTGCTCTATGTGCAGGTTCCTCATGAGCATGAGCAAGTGTTCTGGAATACCCATTCTTCACATTGTTGTCCATAATTGTTCATGATCCCCACAGTCTAAAGCCTTCCCATAGTCAATGAAGCACAAATGAACACCTTTCTGGTATTCTTTGCTTTCAGCCAAGGTTCGTCTAATGCCAGAAATGGTATCACGAGTTCCATGTCTTCTAAAACTGGCTTGAGTTTTTGACAGTTCACTGTAGATATACTGTTGCTGTCATTTTGAATTTTCTTCTGCAAAATTTTACATGCATGTAATATTAACTATATTTTTCAATGATTCAGACATTCCATTGGACCACCTCTCTTTGGAATTGCATAAATATGGATCTATTCCAATCAGTTGGCCAGGTATGTGTCTACCAAACTTCTTGGCATTAGATGAGTGAGTGCTTTCAGTGCTGAATCAGTTTGTTTAGATTTCAGTCTGTAGTCTGTCTATTCTTGGAGCCTTGTTTTTGGTCAATGTCTTCAGTGCACTTTGGACTTCTTCCTTCAGTACCATCCATTCTTGATCATATTCTACCTCTTGAAATGATTGAACATTGGCCATTTATTTTTGGTATGGTGACTCTGTGTATATCTTCCATCTCCTTTTGAAGTTTTCTGCATCATTCAATATTTTTCCCATGTTGTTGTTTGTTGTTAAGTGCTGTCGATTTGGTTCTGACCCATAGTAACCCTGTATAGCATTTCTGAGGAGCAGCTGGTGAGCTTGAACTGCTGATCTTGCAGTTCAAATGGCTTTGCAGTCTGGCACATTAACCCACAGTCCATCAATATTGCATGATGAAGCTAGAATTTTTTTCTTCAATTCTTTCAGTTTGAGAAATACTGAGCATATTCTTTACTTTTGTTTTTCTAACTCCATGTCTGTGGATAGTTCATTAAAATATTTAACTTTGTATTTCTGAGCTGCCCTTTGAAATTTTCTCTTCAGTTCTTTTACTTCCTCATTTATTACAATCACTTTAGCATCTCTATAGCGTAGTGGTTACAGAACAGGCTGCGAACCTTAAGGCCAGCAGTTCAAAACTACCAGCCGTTCCGCGGGAGAAAGATGAGGTGTTCTGCTCCCATAAAGATTTACAGCCTCGGAAACCCTGTACAGGGTCGCTATGGGTCGGAACCGACTCCACGTTACACAACAACAACAACAATGCTGGAGGGCCAGTTTTAGATGCATTTCTGACTCAGAAGAAAGACCTATTTTTAACTTTTCTTTCTTTTCTATCTGTTTAATGACCATTTTCTTTCTTCCTGTTTGATGTTCTTGATGCCATTCCACAGTTCCTTGGCCATCACTCCCTAGTGTCTAATCACTCCCTAGTGTCAAATGTAGTGATCTTGAGATGGTCTCTAAATTCAGGTGGGCTATGTTCAAAGTCAGGTTTTGGTTCTTATGAACTTGTATTAATTTTCTTCAGCTTTAGCCTGAACTTGCATATGAGCAACTAATAGTCCATTCCTCAGTCAGCCTTAATTTGGCTGTGGATATTGAGCTTCTCCACTGTCTCTTCTCACAGATGTAGTCAATTTTATTCCTGTGTATTCTACCTCGTGAAGTCCATGTGTATAATCAACATTTATATTGTTTTAAAAAGTGATTTGCAATGAATACGTTTTGTAAAATAATCTTGTAAAATTCTACCATGCAAACTCCAGCATCATTTCTCTCACCAAGGCCATATTTTCCAACTACCGACCCTTTCTCATTGTTTTCAATCTTCACATTCTAATCATGAGTAATTATCAATATATCTTGATTGCATGGTTGATCAATTTCAGACTAAAGATGTTACTAGAATTCTTCAGTTTCTTTATCATTGGCTTTAGTGTTGGTGCATAAATTTAAATAATAATGGTACTGAAATTCCTTGTAGCAGTATGGATATTGTCCTATCACAGACAGCCTTGTATTTCAGGATAGATCTTGAAATGTTCTTTTTTATGGTGACTGTAACATCATTCCTCTTGAATTTGTCACTCCTGGCATACTAAACCATGTGGTTGTCATATTTGATATGACCAATTTTTTGCACACTAATGCTTGGAATATTGATCTTTAAGCATTCCATATCTTAACGGACAGTTTCCAATTTTCTTAGATTCATACTTTGTACTTTCCATGTTCTGATTATTAATGAATGTTTACAATTATTTCTGGCCATTTTGAGTTGTGCCTAATCAGCAACTGATGGTCCAGGAAGCTTACTCCATTCGTGTCATCAAGTTCAACTAAACTTGGAGGAGGCAGCTATTCCCCAGTCATATTTTGAGTGCCTTCCAACCAGACCAGAGGGCCTTAGCTTCAGAAGCTATATCTGACAATAATGTTTTCATTTTAGGACACTACATTTGACTATCTACCACTCATCTGTCAGTTTGATATATTGTGGTGGCTTGCATGATACTGTGATGCTGGAATATATGCCATGGGAATTTTAAATACCATCAGGATCACTCATGATGGACAGGTTTCAATTGACTTCCAGACAAAGAGACTAGGAAAAGGATAGACAGACTACTTCCAAATATTTAGTTACTGAAAGCTAAAAATAGCAGTGGATGCAGAAAGCATCAAAAGAAGATTGAAGGAATACACCATTACTGTAACAAAAAGAAACGGTTAATGTTCAAATATTTCAAGAGGTAGCATATAATCAAAGCCAATGATAGCAAAGGAAGAAATCCAAGGTTTATTGAAGGCACTGGTAAAGTGCATGGCTCTAGGAATTAAAGGAATACAAACTGAAATCTTTCAACAAACTAATGAAGCACTGGAGACACTCCACGAAATTTGGAAGGCAACTACTTCACCAACTGACAAGAAGAGATCCATATTTGTGATCAGTCCATAGAGAGGTGATTCCCCAAAATGTGGAAATCATCAGACAGTATTAACATCACAAGCAAGTAAAATTTTGCTAATGATAATACAAAACTGACTGCAACCATACATTGATAAGGAACTTGCAGAGGTTTAAGCAGGATTTAGAAGAGGACATAAAATGGATTTTGGTCAAAAGCAGAGAATAACAGAAAGTTGTTTACCTGTGCTTTATTGACTATACAGAATCTTTAGATTGTGTGGATTATGACAAGCTATAGACAATATTGCAATATTGCACAATTAAGTGCATGAGCACTTAATTGTGCTCATGAAGAACCTGTACATAGAGCAAGAGGTAGTTGTTCAAACAGAACAAGATGACACCAAATCATTTACAATTATGAAAGGTGTGTTTCCAGGTTGTATTCTTACCCCATACTTATTCAATCTTTATGCTGAGCTAATAATCTGAGAATCTGAAATATATGAAGAAAAACATGGCATCAGGTTTTGAGGAAGACTCATTAACAACTTGTACTATGCAGATGATACAATCTTGCTTGCTGAAAGCAAAAGGATTTAAAATACTTACTGGTAAAGATCAAAGACCACAGCCTTTGTTATGGGTTGCACATAAATGTGGAAAAACAAAAATCCTCACCTTTGGGTAAAGAAACAACATTCATATAAATGGAGAAAAGATTGAAGTTGTCAAAGACTTCATTTTGTTCAGATCAATCATTAATACTCATGGAGGCAGCAGACAAAATATCAAACAACATATTACATTAGGCAAATCTGCTGCACAAGACCTCTTTAAAGTATTCAAGAGTAAGGTGTCAGTTTGAGGACTAAGGTGCACCTGATTCAAGCTATGTTATTTTCAGTAACCTCATATGCATGTGAAAACTAGACAGTAAATAATAAAAGATCTTAAAATAATCGATGCATTTAATTTATGGTGTTGGAGGAGAATATTAAAAGTACTGAGGACTGCCAAAAGAACAAACCAATCTGTGTTGGAAGATATACAGCTAGAATGCTCCTTGGAAGCCAGAATGGCCAGATTTCGTCCACATACTTCGGACATATTATCAGAAGTGATGAGTCCCTGGAGATATATATCATGTTTGGTAAAGTGGAGGGTCTGAAGGATATTGTGCTGAACTACAAGCGCAGTTTGAGCCTCAGGGTTGGTGATTGATATCTACCAGCCACTTCTCAGAAATCCAATACAGGGCTGCTCTAAGTCGGAACTGACTCAACAACACTTAACAACAACAACAACAAAATAGAGGTTGGAGAAAAAGGGGCAGGCCTCCAATGAGATGGAGTGGCACAGTGGCAGTTGCAATGAGCTCAAATGCATCAATGATTTTGAGGTTAGTGCTGAACCGGGCATTATTTCATACTGTTGTACATAGGGTTGCTATGAGTAGGTACCAAATCAGTGGCACCCAACAACAACAACAACTACTAAGCAAAATATTGGAGGTTTTTGCTCACTCAGAGGCACTTCAGAAGAAAGGCTTGGCCATCTACATCTGAAAAATCAGCCACTGAAATTACCATGGCGCACAAATCTACCCTGACACCGTGAGGTCACCATGAGTTGGGATTGACTCAATGACAACACTCTTAGTAGCAACTCTTTGGCTTTGGCAGCCAAACATGTCTCAAATAATTGCCAAAAATGATTGTTATTTGTTGGTGGATGTCTTCAAGTTCTTTCCATCTATAGTAATACTTTGAGCCGATGTACAACAAAATGAAACATTGTCTGGTCCTAGGGCAGTGAAATGTCCCAGCAGGTACGCTGAAGGAGCTAATGGTCTAAGACTGAACCAGAGGTGAAGACTGGTGAAGAAAGAGAGATTATAAGGCAGGCTTGCTGGAACTTGATAGTTGATTAACTTGATAGTGAGGAGACAAGGGAAGAAAGGATTCAAAGATGATTCCAAGTTTTGTTACACAAATACTCAGGAAAATGGTGGTAATGCATACTGATATAAAGGACGGAAGCTAATTAATGGATGTGGATGAGCTTTGTTTTGTTTTTCTTTTACTTTGCCCATTGATAAAACTGTCATTTACTTTTGTACTAGATGATTTTATACTCTTTCTCTTTTACTTTCTTAAACTACTCAGGAAGGCAAGTCATCATTTTCCTTCCTCTCTGCACATTATGATATTGAGAGACAAAGTGTCCTAGGCAAGGTCAGAGGGCTTTTAAGCAGTGGAACATGGCATCTCTTGACTCCAAAATCTATCTTTTGTCCATTGTGTTGCTGGGGTCCATCTTTTTCCAGTTATGGGGAAGGGTGGTTTACAAAATTCCAGCCTAAGGGACGAGAGATGTTCACTTGTCCCCAGCAGTGAGGATAACATAGTCACCTTGACTCAGATTTATCTAGAATCAGCTGAAAAGGTATGATGACATTTGCACGATTACAGTCCCAAAGAGGCTCTCTCTTACATCTGGCCTTTTCCAGCAAGCAGACAACGCTGAAGTGCAGTTGGAATCTGACACCCATGGCACACGCTTCCACAACCAGTGAATCATGAGCCGTGTTTTCTCGGCTTCAAGCAGAAGGCGGATTTTGGCAGCTGGGTGCCAACTCCACCTCTAAAGAGCTATTACTCATATGCTGTCATCAAGAGCTGCTTTCTTTTCAGCCATGCAAGAGTCCCTTTTCTCAGATATTACAGCAGGCTGGCCAGGCAGGGGGCACGACTAAAGAGAGAAAAGCTACATGGACATTTTAGGTAGGCGGATGAGGTCATATTTCTTGAGAAATAGAGTAGATTATGTTAGTTACCAAAATGACTATTGTTGGCTTGCCTGTATAAAAAATAACTGAAAGATAAAAGTTAATGCAAACACAGTCCTTCTATAGAAAGTGACTCAAAAACCAAAAGGTATATATTCACACACACAAAATATGTCTCAGAAAGGAGTCATGAGAAGCTGCTAACACTGATTTCTGTTTGTAGAAATCAGCAGAGAATTGAAGGGGGATGAGTGGGAGAGAGATTTATGTTTTGCAGCTTATATTTCTTTGGAACATTTGGATTCTTTATCACACCAATGTGTTATTTAAAAAAGAAGCATGATGTGGTAGAACTAATAATATGGTAGACTTTGGGGTAAGGATAGTGAAGTGAAGGGACCATGAGGAAGGTTTTCAGAGATTCTGTTAATGTTCTACTTCTTGATCTCTATTTTCGTTACCCAAGTATGTTCATTTTGTGAAGATTTATCAGGCTGACCATTAAAGATGTATGCACTTTTCTTTTTATTTTATGTTTTAATAAAACATTTTCAAATGTAATATGCAAAATGAAAAAAAAAATGAAGACTGTCAAAATTTATTCAGTAGACTAATTATCCCCATGCATTGTTGTTACTTGCCATTGTAAGTTCCAACTCATGATGACCTTATGTGTAACAGAACAAACCATTGTCTGGTTTGTTCATATAGTTGATATCCTTGAGTCAAGTATTGTGGGTTTTTTTGTGTGTCATCCCATCTAATGGGATTCTCTCATTTTTGTTGCCTTCTTCTACACACATAATGATGTCTTTTTCCAACCATTGGTCATTGCTGATGATGTCTCTAAAGCAATCAGTTGAGGCTTCACCATTCTCACTTCTAAGGAAAATTCTGCTTGTATTTCTTCAAAGACTAATTTATTAATTCTTATGGGAAGCCACAGTATATTCAGTATATTTGTTGTCAACACCATAGTTACAACTCATCAATTCTTCCATCTTCCTTTTTCATTATTCAACTTTGGTGTGGATATGGAGTGATTGAAAAGACCATCGTCTGAGCAAGACACACCATAGTCATCTTTGCTTTTAAAAACATAAAAAAAAATTGTTATGGCTGATTTTCCCAATGTAATATGTAATTTGATTTCTTGACCACTACTTCCAGGGAAGTTGACCATTGATCTAAATAGAATCTAATTGTTGATAACTTTAGTTTAGTTACAAACAAAATCTCTTGTATGTATTTTGTGACAAACACTAGAACACCAAGGTGATTAAAGCAAGGTCCCTCTTTTTAGGAAGACCATGGCTGTATGATGGGGAAGGGATGTGATATAACAGTAAAACAAGGGGGGCGTGCTTGAGTTTTCTATTGTGACTGTAAGAATATACCACCAACCTAGTGGCTGAAAACAACACTTTTTTTTTTTTTTTTTTTTTAAATCTTATAGTTCCTGAAGTCAGAAGTCCAATATAGGTCTCATTGGGTTAAAATCAAGGTGTCGGTAGGGATATATTTGAGCACATTGTTTCTGCCATTTTGTCAATCCATCTTGTTGTAGGTATCCCTCTTTTTCACTGACTCTCCACTTTACCAAACATGATATCCTTCTTTAATGACTGGTCCCTCCTGACAATATGTTAGAAGTACAAGAGACAGTCTAGTCATCCTGATTTTCAAGAAGCATTCTGGCTATATTTCTTCCACCTTAGATCTGTTCTTTCTTTTTGCAGTCCATGGAACTTTTAATATTCTCTTCCAACACCATAACTTAAATGCATAAATTCTTCTATGGTCTTTCTTATTCACTGGCCAACTTTTACATGCATATAAAGCTATTGAAAATACCATGGCTTGGGTCAAGCACATCTTAGTCCTCTTAAACACTTTAAAGAAATCTCATGATGCAGATTTGCCTAATGCAATACGTTATTTGATTTCTTGATTGCTACTTCCATGTTATGTAGGTTGTCAATCCAACAAAATGAAATCTTTGACAACTTCAATCTTTTTCTCCATTTATCATAATGCTATTTACTAGTCCTGTTGTGAGGATTTTTGTTTTCTTGACATTGAGATGCAACCCATAGTTCAAGCTGTAGCTTTTGACCTTCATCAGTATTTTAAGTCCTCTTCACTTTCAGTAAGCAAGTTATGCTTTAGTGAGCCTGTTCAAGTTCTACTCCCATGAGGGATCTTCCCTTTTAACAGGATCTGGCTGAAGAATAGTACATGCATAAGAAAGAAGAATAGGAAAATCTTTCCAGCAGATGAACCAGCCTGTGCAAAAATTTATAAGCAAGAGGAAACATAGGATGTCTGAGAAGTTGATAGGAATCAACATGGCCTGGTTTTGGAGAGAGTTGGAGGGATCAGATCAAAGTGAGCACCAAGGAATTTTCTATGGACATGAAGACTCCACACATTCTGTCTTTGTCACTAATTACATATTCAAAAACAAATGGAAAGCCACAAAAGATTCTAAGCAGAAAGGCCACCTCACCTGACAGGAAGTCACAGGTCAACAAAGCTCAATTAAATCTTACCTGCTTGTAGGAAGTTCCTCATCAATGGTGTCTTCTTTATAGCAATATATAGCAGCAATACATATGCATTGAGTTTTTTTTAAAGCATGAGAGGAAAATGTGAACTTTGCCAAGTGTCTTTTACTTTCACAAATGACTTTCAAATTGATGTGCTTTGCAGGTTACTTAATATGCAAGAAATCATGAACTATGTCTTTATTATGATCTTGATTTTTGTGTGTGTGTAATTAAGACACTTTATTTAATTTCTCTTAGGCAGGGCCAGAGTTAGAGACCTAGGACACTCATCACAGGACACTGAAGACTTGAATGCTAGTGCTACCTGTGCTAGTTTGTCACGGGGATTTCACTGTAGCTGTTCTGGCATTCAAGTCCTGCTATCACCACATCCATTTTAGCTTCTGAAGCTATTCTATCTTTCAGCTTATTCTTATCCAGATTAAACTGTGTATTCCCACAATATCTCTTTATTCACTATTCCTCCAAATTAGCTGTTTACTTTCTCACTTCCAAGCCTTTATTGTCACCATCATTCCACCCTGAAATGACCTTTGTGCTTGAATCTCCCAAACAAACTGTAGACATTCAAAACATGCTTCAGGATTACAGCTGCCTGCCCCACCTACCCCCCACTCTGCAGCATCCTTTGATGGACCCACTCAGTTATGATCTGCTTCTCTCCTGGTTCTTTTGATGCTATTGAGGGCAGCAAAATGTAAATCTGTGAGCTGTTGGAAAGTTCACGAGGCTAGCCTAGACACTTAATTACTGAAGGATTATGGAAAATAATTCAATCCTCCTGAAATTCATTTTCTCCAATTTGGTTGTCTCCAATGAAAGCAAAACTAATATCTATTAAAGAGACAAGAATGCTACTTAACATCCCTCTATCTGTCCTGGTGTGGCACTGTGGCTTAATGTGCCAGACTGCAAAGCCATTTGAATTTCAAGGTCGGCAGTTCAAATCACCAGCTACTCCTCAGAAACCTTATATAGGGTTGCTTTAGGTCAGATTGACTTGATGGCACTTAACAACAACAATAACAACTACAACTTGCTCTGCCTTCTTAGCACCTGGAAAAATATCTATAGAACTAGTAGTTTACCAATATGTCTTTTTGGCCCAATTGAACATGAACGATTATCCCCTTGTGAAGCCAGAGTGCTCCTTAGAGGCCAAGATGACCAAACTTCGTCTCTCATACTTTGGACATATTGTCAGGAGGGAGCAGTCACTGGAGAAGGATATCATGTTTGGTAAGGTGGAGGGTCAGAGAAAAAGAGGAAGACCCCCAGTGAGATGGACTGGTAAAGTGGCAGCATCAATGGACTCAAGTGTGGCAACAACAGTGAGATTGGCCCAGGATCGGGCAGTGTTTCGTTCTGTTGTACATAAGGTCTCTATGAGTCCGTATCGACTTGATGGCACCTAACAACAACAAACCATCTCTAATGGCAACACCATGAGAGAAGAGCAAGGCCAAAAATAGATGACTTGTTCTGTTAAAAAATCAACAGGAATTAGAAGTCCTAGATAACTGGAAAAGCTTGGAGTGATGGTAGTGTAGTAGAAATGATGAAACCCAAGATATTTGAAGCTGGTTCTGAAAAAGAAGGGCCCTGAACAACTGGGAAAATAGACTCTTCTAAATTATTTAGGCATGTCAAAGTCACATGGTAAAGGACATGGATGCTTCGAGAAAAAAAAAAAAAAGTCAGACATTACTAAAATCAATAAATGGTAAAGTTAATTCAATTTTTACTAGGAAACTGAGGCTTGTTGTTGTTGCTGTTAGGCGTGTCCAGTTGACTCAGACTAACAACAACCCAATGCACAACAGAAGGAAACATTGCCTGGTCCTGTACCATTCTCACAATTGTTAATGAATCTGAGCCATTGTTGCTGCCAATGTTCAATCAATCTCATTGAGGATCTTCCTCTTATTTACTTATCCTATGCCTTACCAACCATGATGCCCTTTTTCTGGTACTGTCCTTCCTGATAACATGTCCTAACTATGAGAGATGAAGTCTGGCAATCCTAGCTACTAAGGCACATCTTGGTTGTACTTCTTCTAACACAGATATATTTGTTCTTCTAGCAGATCATGGTACTTTCAATATTGTTCTCCAACACCATAATTCAAAAGTATCAGTTCTTCTACATGTTTCCTTATTCACTGTCCAAACTTTACATGCATATGTTGTTGTTGCTAAGTGCCACGGAGTCCATTCTGACTCATACCAACCCTGTATAGAGTTTCTGAGGTTTTAAATCTTCATGGACACAGTAAGTTTATCTTTCTCCCATGGAGTGATAGGTGTGCTTGGACCACTTTCCTTGGGGTTTGCAGTGCAGGACTAATCACATGGAGCCACCATGCATATGACAGTATCAAAAATACAGTGACTTGGGTCAGGCGAGCCTTAGTCCTCAAACTGACATCTTCGAAATTTTCTGTTCAGCTCTTGGACCTCCTCATTTCTTCCATTTGCTTTAGCATCTCTATGCTGGAGAGCAAGTTTCAGTGTGTCTTCTGACATCCATTTTGACCTTTTCCTTCTTTCTTGTCTTCTTAATGACTTTTTGCCTTCTTCAAAATCATTTAATATGGTAGCATATAATCAAAAGTCAAGGTAATGAAGGAAGAAGTCCAAGGTTCCCTGTGAAAGCATTGACAAAGAACATGGAACCAGGAATTGATGGAATACAAATTGAAATTATTTTAAAAAGTGATGCAACACTCTAGGTACTCACTAATTTATGCCAAGAAATTTGGAAGACAACTACTTAGCCAACTGACTGGAAAAGATCCATATTTGTGCCCATTCCAAAGAGAGATGACTCAAAGGACTGCAGAAATCATCAGACATATCATTAATATCGCATGCAAGTAAAATATTGCTAAAGATAATACAAAAATGGCTGCAAGCATACATTGACAGAAAACTTCCAGAGGTTCAAGTCTGATTAAAAAGAGGACATAGAACGAGGGTTATCATTGCTGATGTCAGATGGATCTTGTCTGAAAGCAGAGAATACCAGAAAGATGTTTACCTGTGTTTTATTGACCACACAAAGGCTTTCAATTGTTTGGGTCATGACAAGTGATAGACAACATTGTGGAAAATGAATATTCCAGAATACTTAATTGTGTTCATGAGGAACTTGCATATAGACCAAGAGGCAGTTGTTTGAACAGAACAAGGGAGCAATGAATGGTTTAAAATTATGAAAGGTGTGTATCAGGGTTGTTTTCTTTCACCATAATTATTCAATCTGTATGCTGAGCAAATAATCAGAGAAACTTGATTATATGAAGAAAAATGTGACATCAGGATTGGAGGAAGGCTCATAAACAACCTGTGATAATGCAGATTATACAACCTTCCTGAAAGCAAAGTGGACTTAAATGTTTACTGATGAAGAACAAAAACCACAGCCTTTAGTATGGATTGCACCGCAATGTGAAGAAAAATAAAATCCTCACCACTGGACCAATAAACAACATTCATATAATTTGAGATAAGTTTGAAATTGTCAAAGACTTCATTTTGCTTGGATCAACTGTCAACACACATGGAAGCAGAAGGTAATACATCAAATGACATATTTTATTCAGCAAATGTGCTGCACAAGACCTCTTTAAAATGTTCAAGAGCAAAGCTATCAGTTTGGGGACTAAGGTGCACCTGATTCAAGCCATGGTATTTTCAATAACTTCACATACACGTGAAAGTTGGACATTAAATAAGGAAGACCCTAGAGGAATTGATGTATTTGAGTTATGGTGTTGGAAGAGAATATTAAAAGTACCATGGACTACAAAAGGAACAAGCCAATCTATGTTGGGAGAAGGACAGTCCGAATGCTCCTTGGAAGCCAGGATTGCCAGACTTCCTTTCCCATATTTCAGACATATTATCAGGAGGTGCCAGTCACTTGAGGAGGATATCATATTTGGTAAAGTAGATGGTCAGAGAAAAAGAGGAAAACCTCCAACAATATGGATCTGCACAGTGGTAACACCAATGGACTCAAACTTAGCAATGATTGTGATGTTGCTGCAGGACCGAGTAGTGTTTCATTCTATTGTGCATTGGGTGGCTATGATTGTATACTCACTTGATGGCACCTAACAACAACAACAAGTTCATTTCAACTCACTAATATCTATGATACCAGTGTTTATGAATTCCATGTTATTTTCAACAACTTCAAATATTCCTAGATTCATACTTTGTACATTCCATAATTGATTATTAATGGATGTATGTAGCTGTTTGTTCTCGTTTTGAGCTGTGGCCCATCAGCCAATGAACATCCTGTAAACTTTACTCCATTCACATAATCATTGTCAAATTTACTTTGAGGAGGCAGCTCTTCCCCAGCTGTACTTTGAATGACTTCCAACCAGAGTGGTTAATCTTCTGGCACTAGTTGTGACAGTGCCCCATTGTTTTTCATAAGATTTTAAGTAGTTAGATATTCAGAAGTAGCCTGCCTCTTCTTCTTCCTGCTGTGTCTTCAGTCTGAAAGCTCAGCTTAAATCTGTACACCCTGGATGACCCTTCTTGTATTTAAAATATAGATGGCATAGCTTCTAGCATCATAGCAACAAACAACCACAGTTCAACAAACTGACAGATGAGTGGTGGAGAAAATCAAGGCTCATATAACCCATTTCCTCAACATGGTGGTAAAATTGAAGTTCAATCTTAGCTTTCTCTAATTACTTTTCAATTTTGTGCATAGGTAGCTAGATTGCTTCTATTCAGTCAACTCTAACTCATAGCAATCTTTTATGTAAAAGATGTTGACTAGAACTGCATCATCCTCATGATAACAGCTATTGTGTTAATCCATTTCAATGTGGGTCTCCTTCTCCCTCACTGTCCAGGTTGTCTCACCAAACATGATGTCCCTCCCATGATTAATGGTGTGTCAAAAGCAAGCAAGTCAGACAACAATCTTTTGTGATTATAAGGTTTTCAATGACTAATTTTCAGAAGTAGATTTTTGGGTCTTTATTCCTAGTTCATTTTACTCTGGAAAATGCTGAAACCTGTTCACCGTGGATGATCCTGCTAGTATGTGAAATATTTGTAGCATTGCTTCTATCATCATGGTAACATGGAAGCAACCAGAGTTGCATAAACTAAAAGATGTGTTGGTGTAATTCATTTTCATTCCATTGCTCATTTAAAGGAGCAGTTCTGGTGTGGCTCTGTAGGATAAGCACTGGAGCATAAGGTCAGTTTGAACTGAAATGTTGGCAATTCAAACCTACCAGCTGCACCTTGGAAAACCCTATTCAGACCTGACTCAATGTCACTTAATACAACAATAACAACAACAATAACAATTTAAAGGAATCCTGGTTATCTATGATAAATTAAAGATAATCCTGACACTTTATGTTGAAAATACTGAAACAAATGAATCATTTTTTTCTCCACATAAAATTAGAGAAGTGGTGATGGAAATGGACCTCTTCAAGAAAACACACTGTGGGTATAAATGGAGATGGGTACTAGGGGTCAAATCTATGTTGGAAGAAGTATAGCCAGAATGTTCCATAGAAGCCAAACGTCACCATTCATACTTCAGAAATATTATCAGGAGGGACCAGTCCCTGAAGAAGGACATCGAGTTGGTAAAGTGAAGGGTCAATGGAAAAGAGGAAGACCATCAACGAGATGTATTAAGACAGTGGCAGCAGCAATGGGCTCAGACGTGACAATTGTGAGGATGGCACAGGACCGGGCAGTGTTTTCTTCTGTTGTAAGAGGGGTCACTATGAGTCAGTTCCAACACTACAGCACCTAACAACAACCATGGAGTTAAGGATCCTAAAGAAAAGAGGGATGCACCTTGAGCAACAAGTGGAGAGAGCAGAACATTGATTCTAATGAGCTAACATTTGAGTGAGACTTAGAAGATGAGTGAAAATCACTGAGAAGTGAAAGGAGAAGAGGACTCCAGAAGAGTAGGAAGTACACACAGATGTATGGCAGTGTGAAATGGATGGGGCATCTAGAATCTAGTGGGGTACTTTGCAGTTTTGGAGCATATGCTATCTAATATTAGTGGCATTAGAATTGTCTAGAAGATATTATGGAAAGGCAGGGTCAAGTTTCTACATCCAGAGTTTCTACTCCAGCCTCAAGGTATAGTGAAAGGAGGAGAAGAAAACATGGAAGATGACCTGCTTAAGTAATTGGAGTTCAGATTATGATGTCTCTTGAAAGCTGAGGAATTTTGAGTTCATTCTCTATCCAGTGCAAATCTTTCTTATTTCAGAAAAATTGTATGATCCAGAATTGTGGTGTCCTGGTTGTTGTTTGTTGTTAGGTACCATTGAGTTGTTATGACTCATAGTGACCCTATGCACAACAGAATAAAACACTACCTAATCCCGAGCCAAACTCACAATTGTTGCTACTTGTGAGCCAATTGCTTCCACCACTGTGCCAATCTATCTCATTGGGATCTTCCTCTTTTTAGCTGAGCCTCCATTTTACAAAGCGTAATGTCCTTCTCCAGGGACTGAACCCTCCTGATAATATGTCTGAAGTATGAGAGAAAAGTCTGACTTCCAAGGATAATTCTGGCTGTACATCTCCCAACACACATTTGTCTGTCCTTTTGGCTGCTCATGGTAAGAACTGGGAAAATTAGAGTAAGAAGAATTACTTAAGAGGTAATTGTGTTATGTTACAGATAAGTCACAATTGGGGATTTAGGTGACACTGATATCATCTAATTTGTTCCTGGTCAAATTGTAAGTTGAAAGTACTTGGTAATTATGTGTTGAACGAATAAGTCAATCTAGAATAAAACATATGCAAAGTGCATTTGGCGTGCGGTCTTTACATTTACAAAACCAGTCTCAGGAATTGCACTTTATCATCCACTCAGTGGACTCTAGTTTTTGGTGAGTTTAATGTTGATGGTACATGCTTATTCAGAAATGAATCTTGTACATGAATTTAACCTGCTTTCAATCCAATTCTCTTGGAGGTAACATAACTCCTTTATTGGAAGATTGTTAAACATACTCATCTCCTGCCAAGATTAATTAGAAGAGCTCTCTGGGTCCATTCTATTAACCTGTAATTAGAATGTAAAGATACTCATTCTCCATGGCACAGATTTTAATTGCATCTCACTGCGTGCTGATATTATAAACCTCACCGAAAACAGAGTGAGAGGAAGGAATCTAGCTGCAGAGATCAGTGGCAATGGCTCCTGGCCTGGTTTCCAATCAGCGAAGCACCCTGCTCCCTACCTCCTTTTATCCAGTGCTTACTAGTAGACCTTCTTGTAAGAGATTGTAGGAGGAAGAACTCAAGAGTTTATATACTGTGCAAATCAATACATCCCAGTCCCATTAGAGACTCACATTTGTACTTTACCTTAGTTGCTTTACTTGCTCTCAGTGTATTTCTGGGGAGAACTAGTGACTTAGTATGCATTCACAAGCAATAATAATTGACAGTGGGAATGCCAGGACAGGAATAAGCTTCCCATTTACAGATGCCAAACTTGAGCACCAAGAAGTGTTCTACAATATCCACTCCTTGCAATGTTATCAATAGTATGTACAGTGGAATGCCTTTGCATAGTCAATAAAGCACACCACTTATCAATAAAGCACACATCCTTATCTACACCCTAATTATGTGAAGACGGTAGTGGTGATTGGTGGTTGGTGGTTGTGGTTATGTGCTGTGGAGTTGGTTCCGACTCACAGTAACCCTGTATAGGGATTCTGAGGCTGTAAATCTTTACAGGAGTGGAAAGCCTTATATTTCTTCCAAAGAATGGCTGGTAGTTTCGAACTGCTGACCTTTAAGTTAGCAGCCCAACTTGTAACCACTACACTACCAGAGGTCCTTCATGCTGCCAGAGCTCCTTCTGAAGGCAGAGAAAGGAAAATCAGAAGTAATAAAATGTCTGACTATTAACATGCTGTATCTCATTTCAATTCCAGAAAAGAGCTATCTGACACAGGAAACATTACTCTCATTCCATAGTTAAAAAAATGTTAGGCTTAGAGATGGTCTGTACCTACTCATTTGTTGGAGAAACGACCCAAACTCAGATTTCTGTAACTCAGCCACACCATGATGGCTGAGTATGTCCTCAGACCTTGAATTACCCACAAGTTTTGAATTCCTTTCTTTTTTAAAGATTATCCCCTAGTGTGCTCTTCACTATCTAAGATTTCTAGTATAAGGGGGAAGAGTTATAATTAACCATTTGGCAAAAGTATTGGGCATTATGATCTAGCAAAAGGAGGAAGAGTTATAATTAACCATTTAGCATAAGGAAAAAGAGAATAAGAAAAATATTAAGTAAGAAAATATATAATGGGAATCCATAGAGGACCAGAATTCTATATCTTGGCAAGTAGGAAAATCCATGAAGGAAATGCCCTCACCTCAGTGTGGACTCATTCAACCCAGCGTTACCTCTAGTTTGCTTGCATCCAAAAGCCATCACATAGCTTTTTCTGTTGCGCTTCTGTGTTTAAAATGCCTTCAGAGCAAGTTTCCTGGTAACTTTCCATTTTGCCAATGTTTGCTTTGCAGTGTTTTGAATGAATCTTCTATGCAAACTGCTAAGCTAATTGAACCACCATCATTTCAGCTGAAAAAACATGCTGCCTTGCCAAAGTGCATTTGTTTGTGTACTCAGTTTTCCCACCAAAGGGGCCAGATCAGGGTTAATCACCATTTTTAGACCAAAGACCAGGTGCAGATGAAAAGTTTGTTGTTTTGATTTGTTTTGTTTAGGGGAGGATGAGGGCTGACATTTGAAGGGCCCACTTCATTCTCATAATGACCCTGAGAGATATTATTTTGCTTGGTTCACAGATGCAGAAAGAGCTGCTCAGAGAGGTCCAGGGATTTGTCCAAAGTTTTAAGCATAAGGGATCCACTTAGGGGTTACAAGATTGTCCTATCCCTGAAATGCCTCTTACAAACTGACTCCAACTCATGGTGACCCATGTGTGCCTTTGACAAAATGCGACTCCATAGACCATATCACATTCCCTATAGACCATACCCTAGTCCCCTAGTTTTGAACTTGAGAGACTGAGATGTTTAAAAATGCATTCTTCTCTTTGCTTCGTCTCTCCCTTCAACTTCAATGGTAAGCTCAAAGACGTGATGTGGAATACACAGAAACAAGTCAAGAAGAGAAGAACTTGGAAGGAGGATGTGAAAAAGAGTCATTTCTTCAGTATCATTAATTATCCTGCACATTACCATTCCAACCACCATGGATCTCATATTTGTTCTACTAATAATAGCTCCAGGAGTACATATGGATTTCAATGTCTGACTTTTTGGAAATAGATTACCAGACCTTTCTTCTAAGATACCTATGAGTGGATTTAAATCTCCAACCTTTTGGTTAGCAGCTCAGTGTGTTAATCATTTGTACTACCCAGGTACTCCATTGAAACACAAGAAGGATTTAATTTCTTTCTTATATCTTCACTGGACTGTAAACCACAAGATTGGCAGTTAAAACCCAATAGCTGACCCTCAGAGACCATATAACTGTTTGTTATGAGTCAGAACTGACTCAATGGCACTTAACAACAATAACAATCTGCAGTTTGATTCATTGAACTTAATTGGACTTAACCAAAGATATATATTACTATGTGGATATACTGTATTTTGTTTTGTTTTCTATATATAAAACATTCAATATAGCATGAATGTGAGACACAGAAAAAGTGGTCTAAAAACATACTCTCAAAGAGAGCTTCCAAACTTTCCATAAATTATATACTTGAGCACAGTGCCATCTACTCTTAAAAATGAATTCAACTTATTCTTTTGATAGATTAATAAAACTAGGCTATTTCAACAGTCAGTGAATCTATTCCAACTCATGGTGAACTCATATATGCCAAGGTAGAATCAGGCACCATAGGATTTTCAATGGATGATTTATTGGAAAGTTAATAACCAGGACTTTCTTCTGGATGCCTACCTCTAAGTTAAAAAAAAAATTACTTAGGGACAGAGGATGGAGAAAAAAAAAAGGAAAAGAAATGTTCTCTTTGATGTTGAAATATAACCAAGAATAAGAAAGAATAAATCACCTTTGCCATAAGATAGGACACTGAACAAGAACGAACTTTGAAAAAGTGGCACTTTTAAAAATGTTTAATTAAAAGTGTCCTCAGATCCAGGTTGAATTTTTAAATGAAAACTTCTGTGGGTTTGCATTAAGACCATCAGATATTTTGAGGTTCAATAAACAGTTCCATAAGTGGGAAGATTTCACTATATGAGTCACTTACTAAATTACTCAGCCATGAAGGTTCTTTTTACATCAAATATCCAGCACCCATCTCAGGACTTGGCACTTAGAATGCAATTATCATAACTTGTTTAACAGAAATCAAGTTATAACTAAGCAATGGGATAGCTTAATGCTTTATGTGTTTTACTGTGCAGTTTCTCACAAAGAAGTAGAATACACGGATCTTACTCTGCATTAGTGTTTTTACAATGAGAAGCACTACATCAGAGAAATAAAGCATGCTTAATACACTCAACCATCCCATTTATCAACAGAGAAACTAAACAACACCTAGACATCATTCTTATCTCTGTAAAACCTATTGGAGATTAGAGTGTATTAGCATTTAATGATTTAAGGAGTATAATAAAAATAAAAAATAAAAACTACTGAACATTTATATAATGGTTAATATTCTTCTGGGGTGCTGTAGGATACGCACTAGTCTGCTAATCAGAAGGTCAGCAGTTCAAATCCACCAGTTCCTTCTTGGAAACCCTATATCAGATCACTATGAATCAGGACTGACTCAAGGACACTTAACAACAACAACATACTCCAGATAAATTAATGGAAAGGTTGAAGGTTCAAACCTACCAGCAACTCCTCTGAATAAAGATGAGAAAGTCTGCATCCAGGAAGACTGGAAACCCTGTGAAGTTCTATTCTGTCCTACAGGGCCACTACAAGTTGAATTTGACTTGATGGCCACAGATTGTTCCAGATGGAGTTCGTGTACAATGCAAACTGTTGAAATGCACAGTTGCTAATCAAAAAGGAATGAAAAAAAAAAAAAAAAAGACCTGATGATGTACTTCAGAAAAATCTCCCTTTGGGAACCCTATGGTGCATGATTCTACCCTGACACACATGGGGTCACTGTGAGTTGGTGTTGACTTCAAGTCAACTTTTTGGGTGTTTCAGACACTGCTGTAAGTGTTGTGTGGTAACTGACTTTATGTAATAATCAGTAGAACTCCATCTCCATTGACCGATGATGGATCTAAGGCACAAAGAGTTGACTTAATTTGCCCTGTATCGCTAAGAAATAGCAGGGCTGAGAATTTGAACCCAAACCACCTGGCTTCTTACTCACCATGAATGCTGCTTTTATACTTTACACACCAAGTCTTGATATCCTGTCCAACATCCATCTGTCCAACTTTCTTCTTAAAAATTTAAATCCAAACAGTCTGTAACCAGTGGACTTTATTATTTTTCTGTTTATTTTTGTGATTTCTATATTTATTATTGGAGTCCTGGTGTAGTGTTGTTAGGGTAAAGAAACTGGTGGAAAATTACTGAGGAAAATTAAGGGCAGCAGTGGAAAAGTGGCATCAGAAATGATCACTAGTTTAAAAACCTCCAAATACAAAAATAGAGGGACAAGATATGCACAAGAGATAGAAATAATCTCCTTTACAGGCTGACAACAGATAGACGAGATAAATTGTAAAAAACTATATTCTTGTACGTCCAGAACCAAATGGATCTTGTAATCCCTCCCTCAATATTCATATACCCAGTGGGGTGCTAACCACCAACTACGTATTAACTTTTCCCTTAAGCAGTTTGCAGTCCAGGTGCAAAATCACTTATGTCAAGTATACCAGACACCTTTGCAATGGAATTCATTTCGTGACTTTCTAGTCTTTTCTACCCAATGGTATCAGTTTGATGGCAACTCTGATAGGACACTTGGGGCTACATCTCCAGAATAGCATTGAGTTGACGGATGGTGAGTAATAAACAGCCGCCAACACACTTTTGTTTCAATTACTTGCCAGTGGTCAGGCTGCTCACTGTCCAGGCACACTCTGGGGACCTTTCATCTTCTTTCCTTTTTCTTTCTGTCTCTTGCTTCTTTTCATTAGACTCTGGGGGATGTCTTAACCCTCTATGCCTCCTCCCTGGTCTCTAATATTGAAATGTTCTGTGTACTTTTCCCTACGCTTTCCTTTGTTTAAAGTTGTCACAAGGGGCTCAGGATGCCGGGGCTGGAAATTGGAAGTCCTGAAGTATGAGGAACAGGCACGGAGTCCAGAACCCTTTAGGGCCCATCCCTTGGTGGTCCATGAATAGGAATGGTCTCAATAAATGATGTGAGTCCCCAAGAGTTGCAGGCAATCTCCATGGTGAGGAATTCATGTCCCAGGCCACACTGAATGTCTTCTCTTCTATCGTTCTTGTCTTTCTAAAGGCTGAGGCTGCTATATGATTTCACTCATATCTATCATCCTTCCACTACCCTCTAGTGAGCCTTGGGTTTTTGCACCTATCCTGGTAAACTTTGATCTCTTTTCACTCATTAAGGGAATCCAAGACAATGTTATGATAGCATAGAGGTTACGAGTTGGGCTGCTAATTCAAGGTTGGCAGTTCAAAACTACCAGCTGTACTGTAGGAGTTAATCCTGTAAAGATTAACAGCCTCAGAAACACTATGCAGGGTCACTATGAATCAGAACTGACTCTACAGGCATACCACCACCACCACCACACAATGTTCTGACTTGTTATTTTCACGTGTTCTCTCTATTCATCAATCCCTACTCATTTGGCTTGCTCAGGACCTTGGTGCCTGTTTGACTTGAACACTCTAGAGTTTTTAACATTGCTCTGAACTGTGGTCATTATTTATCCCTTGAATTTAAAAAGGCAGACTTCATAGACTTATTTTTTTTCTTGGGTAAAAATTTTTGTTGGGCCCATTGTGGGATGCTATTTAACTCTTGTTCTTTGCCAATTTCTTCAATGCACTTTGGACTTCCTCCCTGAGCATCATTGGCTCTTGATCATATGCTCCCTCTTGAAATGGTTGAACATTAACCATTTCCTTTAGGTACAACGATTCTGTGTATTTCTTCCATCTTTTCTTGATGCCTTCTGCATCATTCAATAATTTGCCCAGAGAATCTTTCAATAACGAAAGTTGAGGCTTGGATTTTTTCTTCAATTCCCCCAGCTTGAGAAATGCTCACTGTGTTCTTCCTTTTTGGTTTTCTAATTCCAAATCTTTGCATATTTTATTATAGTATTTGGTTTTATCTTCTCGAGGTGGTGTTTGAAATTTTCTGTTCAGCTCTTGGACCTCTTCAATTCTTCCATTTGCTTTAGCATCTCTACGATGGAGAGCAAGTTTCAAAGTCTGTTCTGATATCCATTTTGACCTTTTCCTTCTTTCTTGTCTTCTTAATGACTTTTTGCTCTCTTCACGTATGATGTTCTTGATGTCATCCCACAACTCTTCTGTTCTTCCGTCTTTAGTGTTTAATGTATCAGATCTGTTCTTCAGATGATCTCTAAATTCAGGTGGGATAAATTCAAGGTCATATTTTGGTTCTCATTGAATAAAAACTGAAATCTTTCAAGAAAGTGAGGCAGCACAAGAGGCACTCACTCATCTCTGCCAAGAAATTTGGAAGACAACTATCTGGCTGGTTGATTGGAAGAGATCCATATTTGTGCCCATTCCAAAGAGAGGTGACCCAACGGAATGCGGAACTCATCGGACAATCTCTTTGATATCTCAAGCGAGTAAAGTTTTGCTAAAGGTAGTACAGAAACGGCTACAATCATACATTGACGGAGAACTTCCAGAGGTTCAAGTTGGATTCAGAAGAGGCTGTGGAATGAGAGATATTGCTGATGTCCGGTGGATCTTGGCTGAAAGTAAAAACTATCAGAAAGATGTTTACCTATGCTTTATTGACTATGAAAAGTCTTTTGATTGTGTGGATCATGACAAGCTATGGGTAACATTGAGAAGTATAAGTATTCTATAACACTTAATTGTACTTCTGAGGAATCTGTACCTGGACCAAGAAACAGTTGTTTCAACAGAGCATAGGAACACTGAATGTTTTAAAATTGGGAAAGGTGTGTGACAAGGTTGTGTTCATTCACCATACTTAGTCAACCTGTATGCTGATTAAATAATACGAGAAGCTGTGTTCTATGAAGAAAAACGTGGTGTCAGGATTGGAGGAAGACTCATTAACAACCTGTTATATGCAGATGATACAACCTTGCTTGCTGAAAGTGAAGAGGACTTGAAACCTTTACTGATGAAGATCAAAGAGCACAGTCTTCGGTATGGATTACATCTCAATGTCAAGAAAACAAAAATCCTAACCACTGGACCAATAAGCAACATTCTTATCAATGGAGAAAAGATTGAAGTTGAAAAGGACTTCATTCTGCTTGGATCAACTATCAACACTCGTGGAAGCAGTAGTCAAGAGATCAGACAACATATTGCATTAGGCAAATCTGCTGCACAGGAACTTTTAAAAGTGTTGAAGAGCAAAGATTTCAGCTTGAGGATTAAGGTGCGTCTGACCCAAGCCATGGCATTTTCAATAACCTCATATGGATGCGAAAGATGAACAGTGAATAAGGAAGATCATAGAAGAATTGATGCCTTTGAGTTGTGGTGTTGGAGGAGAATACTGAAAGTGCCATGGACTGCCAAAAGAACCAATAGATCTATTTTGGAAGAAGTGCAGCCAGAGTGCTCATTACAGGCCAGGATGGCTAAGCTTCGTCTCTCATACTTTGGACATATTTTCAGGAAGTAACAGTTGCTGGAGAAGGATGTCATGCTGGGTAAGATGGAGGGTTGGAGAAGAAGAGGAAGACCCCCAACGAGATGGATCAGCCAGGTGGCATCATTGATGGTGTCAAGTGTGTTAGCATTAGTGAGGTTGGCCCAGGATCGGACATTGTTTCATTCTGCTGTGCATTGGGTCGCTATGAGTCGGATTCCGACTTGATGGCACCTGACAACAATAACAACAACATTTAACTCTTAAATAGTCAGCTTGTCCTTTGTGCCAGGTGGGCAATATAGATTGGGTCCTCTCTTGCCCTTGGCCCCTTTCCACTACTCCCATGATATAGTTTGAAAGTGAATACGCCCCCTATTCTACCACTTGTCTGTACGTTTATCATACTGTGATGGCTTGCATGTTGCTGTGATTCTAGAAGCTATGCTACTGATATTTTAAATACCAGCATGGTCACTCATGGAGGACAAGTTTCAGCTGAGCTTCCAGACTAAGAATGGGAAGAAGGAGACATGACTAATTATGAATATTTAGTCATCAAAATCTTATAAAGAACAGTGGAACAATGTCAGATAATACCAGAATTTTGGATATTGAAAAATGATGAAGAACACCAAAACATTGTCAGTTCTAGTGTCTGAAGATGAGCCCTTCGGGTTGTAGGGTACTCCAAATATGACTGGGGAAAAGTGGTGGTGGTGGTTATATGCCAATGAGTTGGTTCTGGTTCATAGCGACCCTGTGCAGGGTGTCTGAAGCTATAAATCTTTACAGGTCCAGAAAGCCTCATCTTTCTCCCTCAGGATTGCTGGTAGTTTCAAACTTCTGACCTTAAGGTTCGCAGCCCGATTCATATATAGCTCAAAATGATGACCCAAATGAGAAAAGTCTTTGGGACTTTTATCTGCTGATGGGAGAAACAGCTGAAACTATCCATTCATAATCATAATATGGAATGTATGAGGTATGAATCTGGGGAAATTAGATCTTGTCAATCATGAAATCAGACATATAAACATTGACATCTTAAGCATTAATAAACTGAATTGGCTGGCATTGGTCATTTTGAATCTGATAATTCCATGCTTTACTATGCCAGGGATAACAAATTGAAGATGAATGGCATCACACTCATCATCAAAAATAACATTTCAAGGTCTAGAAGTACAATACTACCTGGGATAGGATAATCCACATGCCCACAAGGAAGATCAGTTTATATCAATATTATTCAAATGTACACACCAACCACAAAAGCCAGGGATGATGACATTGAAGATTTCTCCCAACTTCTTAAGTCTGAAATTGACCAAACATGCATTCAAGATATATTGATAATTACTGGTGATTGGAATGCAAAGGTTGGAAACAAAGAGGATAGTTGAAATATATGGCCTTGGTGATAGAAATAATGCTGGAGATCACATGATAGAATTCTGTGATCTCCAGCATAGAATGATTAGTTCATTTCAAATACATTTTTTTAAACAGCATAAAATATGGCTATACATATGGATCTCACCAGATAGAATACACAGAAATCAAATTGACATCTGTAGAAAACAATGCAGAAAAGCTCCACAACAAGGCCAGGGGAAGATTGTGGAACAGACCATCAATTGATCATATGCAAAGTCAAACTGAAGTTGAAGAAAATTAACACAAGTCCATAACAGCCAAAATATGACCTTGAATATATCCCACCTGAGTTTGGAGATCATCTGACGAGCAGATTTGATGTATTAGACACTAAAGACCAAAACCCAGAAGAGTTGTGGGATGACATCCAGAACACAATACAGGAAGAAAACAAAAAGTCATTAAGAACATAAGAAGGAAAAGACCAAAAAGTATGTAAGAAGAGACTTTGAAACATGCTCTCCAGCGTAGAGATGCTAAAGCAAATGGAAGAAGTGAGGCGGTACAAGAGCTGAACAGAAAATTTCAAAGTCCAGCTCAAGAAGACAAAGTCAAATATTGTAACAAATTATGCAAAGACCTGGAGTTAGAAAACCAAAAAGAATAACATGCTCAGCATTTCTTAAGCTTAGGGAAAAGAAGAAAAAAATCAAGCCTCAACTTGCGGTATTGAAGGATTCTTTGGGCAAATTATTGAATGATGCAAAAAGTGTCAAAGGAAGATGGAAAAGGAATAAATAGAGTCAATGTACCAAAAGGAAATGGTCTATGTTCAAATATTTCAAGAGGTAGGATGTGATCAAGAGCCAATGATCCTCCTGAGGGAAGAAGTCTAATGTGCATTGAAGGCATTGGTAAAGAACAAGGCACCAGTAATTGATGGGATACAAATTGAAATCTTTCAACAAACTGATTTAGCACTGGAGACACTCACTCATCTATGCTAAGAAATTTGGAAGGCAACTACCTGGCCAACTGACTGGAAGAGGTCTGTATGTGTGCCCATTCCAAAGACAGGTCACTCAACGGAATGCAGAAATCATTGGACAATATCATTGATATCCCATGTAAGTAATGTTTATTAAAGGTAATACAGAAACGGCTAAAACCATACATTGAAAGAGAATTTCCAGAGGTTCAAACCAAATCCAGAAGAGGACATGGAATAAAGGATATCATTGATGAATTCAGATGGGTCTTAGATGAAAGCAGAGAATACCAGAAAGATGTTTACTTGTGATTTATTGACTACACCAAGGCTTTCAATTGTGTGGATCATGACAAACTATGGATAAGATTGTGAAGTATGAGTATTCTGAAATAATTAATTGTGCTCATGAGGAACCTGTACATAGACCAAACAGTAGTTGTTAGAACAAGGAAATGCTGAATGGTATAAAATTAGGAAAGGTGTGTGCCAAGTTTGTAATCTTTCACCATACTTATTAAACCTGTAAAATACACAAATATTCCAAGAAGCTGGGTTATATGCAACAAAATGTGATATCAGGATTAACAACCTGTGATATGCAGATAGTAAAACCTTGCTTGCTGAAAGTGCAGAGGACTGAAAATATTTAGTGATGAACATCAAAGACCACAGTCTTTGGTATGGATTGCATCTTATTGTAAAGAAACAAAAATCCTCACCACAGGACCAATAACAACATCCTTAATAATGAAGAAAAGATTGAAGTTGTCAAATGCTTCATTTTTCTTGGATCAGCCATCAACAATTATGGAAGCAACAGTCAAAAAATCAAATGGCATAGTGCATTAGGCAAATCTACTGCACAAGACCTTTTTAAAGTGTTGAACAACAAAGACGTCAGTTTCAGGAATAAGGTGTGCTTGACCAAAACCAAGACATTTTCGATAACCTCATATGCATGCAAAAGTTGGACAGTGAATAAGAAGACCATACAAGAATTGATGTATTTGAGTTATGGTGCTGGAGGACAATATTGAAAGTACCATGTACTGTCAAAAGAACAAATAGATCTGTTTTGGAAGGAGTACAGCTAGAGGGCTCCTTTGTAGCCAGGATGGCCAGACTTTGTCTGTCACACTTTGAACATATTGTCAGGTGGAACCAGACCCCGGAAAATGGGATCATATTTGGTAAGATGGAGGGTCATAGAAAAAGTGGAAGACCCCCAGTATGATAGATTGGCAAAGTGAAGCACCAATGGTTTCAAACATAGTAATGATTGTGAGGTTGGCCCAGGACCAGGCAGTGTTTTGTTCTGTTGTGAATTGGGTTATTATAAGTTGGTAACAACTCCATGACACCTAACAACAACAACAACAACAACAACAAATTTCCAAAGGGTACATTCTACAAGCTTGCCTCCTGACCACCAGCACACAGCCTTTCTTTTTTCATCAATCTAAAGTTCTCAGTGGCTCTAGCTCTCCAACCCATAATCTACGTCTCCATCTCTGGTGTCACTGTTTCTCAGATTAGGGTCCCATGTTCCACTCATGCTTTTCTCTCTTTATGGTCCTAGGTCTTCTGTTTCTGGAATTTAAGATTAACTACCACCACCACCACCCCCTTTGGTTGCACAACTTGTACCTTTACAGTTATGACAATTGAAATGAATCATAATAACAACAACTCACTTTTGAATCAAATGAATCCTATCTCCATCTCCTTTCACCAGACTCATCTAGACAAGATGAAACCTATTCAGTGGGGATTCTATCTTTACCTACACACTCTGAAACTCAAATCCCTCTTGAAAACTCATAAGCCAGACTATTTGTGCCTTTATAACCTCCCCATTTTAGGTAGCCAATGTCTAAATTGCCTGCCCCTATCAACCCTTTGTACAGAGGGGATAAGTTTGATATTTGATTTGTGCATATATCTAATCATGTTATGGCTCATATTTTTTGTGGTTATATACCAAGTACAGGAATTGCTAGATCACACAGTATTTCTATTTTCAAACTTTCTGAGGGAGTGCCATATCATTTTGAGAGTGGTTGAACCACTTTACATTCCCATCAGCAATGTAGGAGGGTCCCAGTCTCTCCACTTCCTCACCAGGATTTATTGTCCTCTGCTTTTTTTGAACTTCTCTGTTATTGCTAGAGTGAGATGATATCTTATTGTTGTTTTGATTTGCACCTCTCTAATGACTAATGGTTACAAATCAGGCTGCTAACCTCAGGGACAGCAGTTCGAAACTACCAGCTGTTCTGTGGGAGAAAGATGAGACTTTCTGCTCCTGTAAAGATTTACAGCATTGGAAACCCTGTACAGGGTCATTATGAGTCAGAACCGACTCCATGGCACATAACCACCACCACCATCACCACCAATGACTAATAGAGTCCTGGTATGTTGCTGTAGGATAATGTGTCAGACTGCAAAGTCATTTGAACTGCAAGGTCAGTGGTTCAAGCTCACCAGCTGCTCCTTGGAAACCCTATACAGGATAGCTAT
>NW_006408810.1:2309028-2316198 GCF_000296735.1 Chrysochloris asiatica | reverse complement strand
CTTCCGCGAGTGTTGATAGTTG
Source organism: Chrysochloris asiatica (assembly GCF_000296735.1). Lineage (NCBI taxonomy): Eukaryota > Metazoa > Chordata > Mammalia > Afrosoricida > Chrysochloridae > Chrysochloris > Chrysochloris asiatica. Next base: position 2,316,176 of record NW_006408810.1, on the reverse strand, counting down.
ATCCAAGAAGAATGAAGTCCTTGACAACTTCAATCCTTTATCCATTGATAAGAATGTTGTTTATTGGTCCAGAGGTGAGGATTTTTGTTTTCTTGACATTGAGATGCCCTGTATTAGAGCCCTTTATTTTTCTGGAATTTGCATTTAAGCCTTTAAGGCATGTTGAATTGGTTTTTGTATAAGATATAAAATAAAGGTCTTGTTTCATTATTTTGCATATTTATTTGCAGTTTTGGCAGTACCATCTTTTGAAGAGACTGTCTCCTCCCCATTCAATGTACTTTGGTCCTTTGTCAAAGATCAGTTGGCTGTATGTGAATGGGTTAATTTCTGGATTCTCAATTCTGTTCCATTGATCTATGTATTTTTCATTGTTCCAGTATCAGGTGTTTTGACCACTGTAGCATGTAGTAAATGTGGAAATGAGGGAGTAAGAGACCTCCAACTTTGTTCTTATTCTTAAGCAGTGCTTTGCTTATCTGGGTATTCTTTCCTTTCCATTTCAAGTTTGTAATCATTTTCCCCATCTCTTTAAAGAATGTCACTGCAATCTGGATAGGGATTGCATTTTATGTGTAAATTACTTTGGGCAGTATTGATATTTTTACAATGTTAAGTCTTCCTATCCAGAAATATGGTATATTCTTCCATTTTTGTAAATCTCTTTTGGTTTCTTATAGTAGTGTTTTGTAGTTTTCTTTATATGTTGTTGTTGTTAAGTGCCGTTGAGTCTGTTCTGACCCATAGCGACCCCATACTTTATATAGGTCTTTTGTTTTTCGGGTTAGATTTATTCCTAATTATTTCATCCTTTGAGTGGCTATTGTAAATGCCATTGCTTTTCTAATTTCCTTTTCAGTGCTGTCATTATTAGTGTAGAGGAATCCCACTGATTTTGTATGTTGATCTTGTACTCTGCAACTGTGCTGAATCTTTCAATGAGTTCTAACAAGTGAAATTTTTCTAAAGACAATTAAAAATAGTACATTGACAGATAATGTCCAGAGGTTCAAGTTGGATTCAAGAAAGAATGTGGAACAAGGGATATCACTGCTGACTTCAGATGACTCTTGGCTGAAAGCAGAGAACACCAGAAAGATGTTTACCTGTGCTTTATTGACTATGCAAATGCTTTCTATTATATGGATTATTACAAGCTATGGACATCATTGTACAGAATGTGTAGCTGGACCAATTAATTGCCCTCATGAGGAACCTATGCATAGACCTAGAAGTAGTTGTTCAAACAGAAAAAGGGAACAGTGAATGGTTTAAAATTGGAAAAGTCATGTGCAATGTTTGTATTCTTACACCATATTTGTTCAATCTGTGTTCGTGAGCATACTGAGAAGTGGGATTATATGAAGAAGAACATAGCATCAGGATTGGAGGGAGACTCATTAACATCCTGAGGTACACAGATGATACAACCTTGCTTGCTGAAAGTGAAGAGAACTTAAGGTAATTACTGATTAAGATCAAAGACTACAGTTTTCCATGTAGATTTCACCTCAATGTAAAGAAAACAAAAATCTTCACCAATGGACCAATCAATTACATTAAGACAAATGGAGAAAGCATTGAAGTTTTCAAAGACTTTATTTTTATCTGATCAACCATCAACACTCATGGAAGCAACAATTCAAGAAATCAAACAATATAGTACCTTAGGCAAATCTGCTGCACAAGACCTCTTAAAGGTTTTGAAGAGCAAAGATGTCAGTTTGAAGACTAAGGTGTGCCCGACCCAAGCCATGGTATTGTCAAGAATTTTATATGCATGTGAAAACTGGACAATGAATAATGAAGACCCTAGAAGAATGAATGCATTCAAATTATGGTGTTGGAGGAGACTAATAAAAGTACCATGGAAAGGCAAAAGAAGAAACAGATCTTTGTGAAAAGGAAGCATAGCCAGATTGCTCCTTGGAGGTCAGGATGGACAGACTTTGTCTCTCATACATTGAACATATTACCAGGAGGGATCAGACCCTGGAGAAGACATCATGCTTGATAAATTGGAGGGTCAGAGAAAAAGAGGTTAGACCCCCCCAATGAGATTAATTGGCACAGTGGCAGCAGCAATGGGCTCAAGCGTAGCACCAATTGTGAGGTTGGTACAGGACTGTGCAGTGTTTCCTTTTGTATAGGGCCACTATTAGAAGCTACCAATTCAATAACACTTAACAACAACACTCCCCTTTCTTACACAGAAGTGATTACTTGTTTTCTATGCTCAAAAATGCCAGGATAGTGAGGACAATTTTCACCCATTTGTGATCCACGTATGGTATATACAAATTGTTGTTATTAGATGCCATTGAAAGGCATCTAATAACAACAACATCATAGTGACCTGTTATAGGATTCCCAAGGAATGTTTGTCTAAGGAATGTCTGTTTGAACTACCAAGCCTGTGGTTCAAATGACCTTGTCAAATTCTTTTCCTTCAGTGCCACACCAGGACTCCAGATTAGTCTTTGCGAAAGGGAGGCAAGGCCATCTATTTTCTCCCCTGTCCCTTCTAAACGAAAGCATTTTGGAAGATGTCCTACTTCTTTTTAACACTAGTATTTCTAGGACATAAGCAGGTGGAGGAATTTATTTTTTAAAGACCATGAGGCTTACATCTATCTACTCATGGTCATCTAATTGTTGGTCACTGCTTGTTGAAAGGCCATTCCACCATGTCCTGAACCTCATGCATACCAAAAGACTCACCCCCACCCCTCAACTGCTTACTAACTCACTGGGGGAGACCCCTTAAAATGGGAAATTTAGAAAAGGAATCTCATTTTCCTTTGCAATACAGTCTGGCTCAGTAAACACTTGGGGACCAAGAACAATGGCCCGTTAATGGCTCCCTCTCTGTCTCTCCTTTTTAATGTTTTATTGTGAATTATGTGATAGTTTACATGGGAGAACATTAGCTTTTCATTCATCCTATCGTATATCATTACATTGCCACGGTTGCAGTCCCCTCCAAGCATCATCAACCAACCAAAGGGTATACCCTGAAAGCCTGCCTCCTGGTCATCAGCACACAGCCCCCCTCCCTCTCTGAATCTAGAGTCCCCAGCCGTTCCATCTCTCCACATCATCGTCTCTGCCTCCATCTCTGGCATCAGTTTCTCTGTGTAGGTACTGCACTCTGCTCTTCTCCATTGATGGTCCCAGGGACCTCTGCTCCTGGCCTGTAAAGTCAACCACTCATCTCCTTTTGCTACAAATGTCTACTTTTACATTTCCAACCCTCACAGTCAGTCCTGATAATAATTATTCACTATTGTAACACCTGAGTGCTATTCCCATCTTCTTTCATCGGTCCCACCCAGAGAGATTGGAAATCACTCAGTGGAGGTTCTACCTTCCTCCACACCCTCTGGATCTAGGCTCCCTCTTGAAAGCTTGTAAACTAGTCACTTCTTGCCTTTGGCTCGCTCTCTTTTAACAACATTTTATAGTTAGATCTCTTTTGCAAAGGAGAAGGAAAACGGAGAGAGATCTAGACACAAATCCTAAGTGGAGAAAAGACTGGAGAAGAAGCTACTGCTGTGAAATCAAAGGGAAAAATCCTCTCCAGGTGTCTGTTTTTAAATCTGAAATGTGTAAGCAGCCTGAAGACATCCTACATGACCAGCCTTATGACACCTCCTACTAGGGTCTCTCCCTCCTCCCCGTCCCAGGACCCTGACTCAGCCACCAGCCCTATGGCTCCCCTTCCTTATGAAGGTCAGTTTGTGACTAACCCCATCAACTGGTCCTTTCTTTACCACAACTTTCCTTCCAGCCTACCTTAACCCTCTTCAGTGGGTCTACAATCAGGTTATAGGGTAGGACCCAAATGAACCTTCGTTGTTGTGATGTCCTGTGGCGTCGGTTCCAACTCATAGCGACCAAGTACAGAATTTCCTAGGCTGTAAATCCTTACGGGAGCAGAAAGCCTCATCTTTCTCCCGTGGAACAGCTGGTAGTTTTGAACTGCTGACCTTGCAGTTCACAGCCCGATTCGTAACCACTACACTACCAGAGCTCCTCTAAATGAAACTTGAACTCTCCCAATATTCCAGGGACAGACTTATATTTCCTGAGGGAAGAGCCTGGGTCACAAGGAAGCCAATTGATGGTCCAAGTGCATGTCCCCTTTTTAAAATCTGATTTGAGGCAGTGCAAAGAGAAGCTAGGACATGTGTTAACAGACCCTGAGGAAATTAGAAATGAATTCCAAAAACTGCACCTTAATTTCTCCCTTTATTTGAACACTGGCTGGTTACTTCATGATGTTAAACAATTACTGCTAATTGTTTTAGACAAAATAATTGCATTTTAGTTATGCTTTTTAAAGATTCATAATCTTTCTCATTAATATACTAAAACATTTATAGATAAAAGGATATATCTTTTGAAGTTACCTTCAAAATAATGTAATAGGAGTTTAGTGACCAGGCATAAATGAAATAAGATCCATTATGAATTGACAATTTTTTCTGTGGGTAGAGTCAAGGGCATTCACTATACAATGTCTTCTACTTTGTGTACATCTGAAATTCTTCACAATATATTTTGGTTTTCAAAAATAAGGCAATTCTACAGTCTCAATGAATTTTTATTTTTATCTCACTTATTCTGTGATTTTTAAAAATGACTAATTGCAAACTTACAGTCATGACAAGATGTTATTATTATAATCCTGGTGTGGCATTGTGCACTGGACTGAAACGTAAGTTTGAACCACAAGTTTGGTGGTGGTTCAAATTCACCAGTAGCTCCCTGGAAACCCTATACAGGGTTGCTGTGAGTTGGAACCCACTCAATGGCACTTAACAACAACATCATCATTATAATAATTTTTAGCAATGAATAAGCTAAGTTTAAACATTTTAATGTACCTACAAAAGGTTCTTAGTTTTCAAAATGTTAATTCTTTATCTTACATGTTATAAGTTTCTTAGTTGCATTTTTATTATGATGATGATGAAGATTGTGACAAATGCAGAAACCTAGTAACTAGTATGTTAGAAGGGATAGAGAGATGCATATACAAAACAGTCAATTATGACAAATTGGAAAAGATGATTCAGGGGAAAGAAGAATATCCCCAATCTTCTTGATCAGACTGACTGAGACATTCAGAAAGTATACGTATAAATGTGGACCCAGATTTGGATACAGAGAGGGTGGGCCTGAATATGTGCTTCTTGAATCAGTCCTACCTAGATCTTAGAAGAAAATTAAGCAAGGTACAATTGGGAGCTGACACCCCTTTACCCAGACTAGCAGAGGAGACTAACAAGGTTTTTAATAACTGTGATAAGACTGAGGACAACCAACATGACAGAAAATTGAGAGATAGGCCCAACTGATGGCAGTCACATTAGGATGCCCAGCTAATTTTACCTCTCTCCAACCTCCATGAAAGGCCTTTGGCTATAGCTGCTGAAGATAATGGAGGGACAGCCAGAGGCCTCTGTGAGCAGGTAATCTTGATCCTAACCAATGCCACAATTGAGGGCAGATGGTGCACTGGTACCAGAGGGTCTGGACTGTCCCACGGCAGAATCCAACATGGACCCTCCTGGCCAAAAACCCCAGCACCCTGCTGCATTCATAGGTCCATGTCCCTCTGTTGAGTAAGACCTGCACTGAAGGTACCCAGAGGTTAGATATACTCCCAACCACAAGGACACTGTCATCACTACGAGCCCCAGTGTCCACTGAGGTTGAAGGTGTTGTTGTTGTTGAGTGCCCTTGAGTCCGTTCCTAAGATGATTTTATTCATGTTAGACAGGGGAGCAACCTTCTCTATCTTGCCAGCCTTACTTGGAACATTGTCCTTCACTGAGTGCAGGGCTATGAGGGTGGAATGAAAACCCCAGCCAAAACCCCTAACTAAACCATTGTTTTGCCATTTACAAGATAAATACTTTCTGCATGCTTTTGTTTACATGTCTAAGTGCAAAATACTCCTGCCAGAAATTTCCTTTTCAAATCTCTAAAACAAAAGTCCCTTGAAGTTCTGCTGTCCCAGAAAACTAGGATTTTGACCCCAAAAGAAAAGAAGCAATTACTAGACTGAGGGTTCCTTCAACTAAGAGAAATTTGAGAGTTTCTGGGAATGACAGAGTTCTGGAGCATTTGAATCCCTTACTTTGATCTTATTTCAAAACCATTATATAAGGTCCTAAAGGGAGAAGAGAAGACACGATTAACATGGACTTCTGAATGTGAGGTTGCTTTCAACAAGCTCAAAATGCTCCTTGGGGAAGCCCCGGCAGTGGGCTTGCCATATTTAGAAAATCCCTTTAAGCTATTCATCCATGAGAAATGGGCTTTGCACTTGGAGTGCTCACCTAGAACCTTGGTCTTGAACAACTGCCTGTTGATTACATTCAAACAATTAGATAAGGTAAAAGGATAGCCCCCTGTCTAAGAGAATCTTCCAAACTAACTTTTGGAGGCAAGGTCAAGGTTCTTACTCCTTACCAAGTACTTATAGTCCCAGATGCTAAAGGTCATGCTTGGCTAACAGAAGGACCAATACTATTTGCTCCTCCACAGGAAAGATTTTCCTATGTGCCTACACTAACAGTCCTAGCAATAGTTCAGTCTGTCCAAATGTCCAAGGCTTCATAACCACTGAATTCCTAACACCTTATCTTATGTATGGTCAGTACACTCTAGGATCATAGTACCCTAGCTATTCCTTTATACTTATACCCTCCTCTCTTCTTGTGCTTGGCACCAGCATATCGCCTACATAATATCTTAACTTGAGGCAGGAACATTTTTGCATTGGCAATCCCTTGGGCAGGGTACACTAAGCATGAACTTCTCTTTAATGATACAGAAGGAGTCTTAAAGGAAATGCCAGAACCCCTGAATTCATTAGCTAATGTAGTCTTAGCTAGCGATATAAGCACCTGATTATCTGCTTGCCTCTCAGGGCAGTGTCTGTGCCATCATAAATATCACCCGCTTTATGTACATAAATAATTCTGCAAAAGTCAAGACACAAGCCAATGAAATCCTTAACTGTGTCATTTGACTCCGAGATCGTAGGATACTCCAGCTACTGCCAGGCCTTGCTGACTCTGTAAGAAGCCAGACCTGGAGTTCCTGGCTTTTTTCTCTACTTTCTCACCATATGT